>NW_027601819.1:0-71500 GCF_053455715.1 Rhinoraja longicauda
AGAGAGGGGGAGAGAGAGGGGGGAGAGAGAGGGGAGAGAGAGAGGGGGGGAGAGAGGGGGGGAGAGAGAGAGGGGGGAGAGAGGGGGGGAGAGAGGGGGGGGGAGAGAGGGGGAGAGAGGGGGGGGACGGGGGGAGGGAGGGGGGGAGAGTTGGGGGGGAGAGAGAGGGGGGGAGAGAGAGGGGGGAGAGAGATGGGGGAGAGAGAGTGGGGGGAGAGAGAGGGGGGACGAGAGAGGGGGGAAGAGAGGGGGGAGAGAGAGGGGGAGAGAGAGAGGGGGAGAGAGAGAGGGGGGAGAGAGAGAGAGGGGGAGAGAGAGAGGGGGGAGAGAGAGGGGGAGGAGAGAGAGGGGAGAGAGAGAGAGGGGGGAGAGAGAGAGGGGAGAGAGAGAGGGGAGAGAGAGAGAGGGGAGAGAGAGAGGGGAGAGAGAGAGAGGGGAGAGAGATAGAGAGGGGAAGAGAGAGGGGAGAGAGAGAGGGGAGGAGAGAGAGAGAGGGAGAGAGAGGGAGGGAGAGAGAGAGGGGAGAGAGAGAGGGGAGAGAGAGAGGGGAGAGAGAGGGGAGAGAGAGAGAGGGGAGGGAGAGAGAGGGGAGAGAGAGAGAGGGGAGAGAGAGAGAGAGGGGAGAGAGAGAGAGAGAGGGGGAGGAGAGAGAGGGGAGAGAGAGAGAGAGAGAGAGGGGAGAGAGAGAGAGGGGAGAGAGAGAGAGGGAGCGAGAGAGAGGGAGGGAGGGATAGAGGGAGAGAGAGAGCGGGGGTAGAGAGCAAGAGAGGGGGAGAGGGAAAGGGAGGGGAGAGGGGGAAGGGAGAGAGAGAGAGAGAGGGGGGGAGAGGGAGAGAGAGAGAGACGGAAGAGAGAGGGAGAGGGGGAGAGAGGGGGGCGGAGGCCCACCCACCCTACCCTGACCGGTCCCCAGTGCGGAGGGCGGGAGGGTGAGAATGAGGAGGTAGAAACTGAAATAAACACTTCAATGATCAGGGGACTGTCATTAAAAATGATCAATATATATGACAGGCAATGGTGTTATTTTTTCTGCTTAATCTGCGTCTTTGATTGGGTGAATGTGAGGGGCTGGGGATCCTGGAGCGGGGCCGGCGATGGGATCATCCGTCAGGGACTGACAGCTGGAAGATGCGGCGGTGAATGTGAGGAGCCGGAGCCCGGAGCGGAGAGACTGCGGCCGCCCTCAGGGATGCGCTCAGGGCGCGGGTTTATTAATGAGCCGCAGCGCTGAGGTGAGCGGATATTTCACCGCGCTCTTCACCTGCTCCCTGAACTTGGACTGGGTCACCGCGTAAATAAATGTGTTGGTGCAGCAGCTGAGATTCCTCAGCACATACCCGACGTTGTTAAAGATCTGTTGGGAATCATTCATATCAGTCCCAGTCCCTGTGATCTGATAATAGACGAAGTTTACAACAAACGTCAGCCACAGGAGGATGAAGCTGCCGGAGATGGTGAAGAGTAAAACCACAGACCTCCTCCTGCTCTCCATCTCCGGGTCACTGCGCTTCTCCCCCTTGCTCTCACCCCTCAGCCCCTGACGGACCCGACTGGCCACTAAAATGTGCCGGACTGTCAGAGCGTTGAGCAGCAGGATCACAGCGAAAGGGAGGAACGGAGTTAAAACCGTGTCGATCCAGTCAAATGCCACCCACCCGGGGTCAGTGAAATAACTGTCCACCAGGTTACAGCCCCACGGACATTGTCGATGATGGTCAGGGGTTCCAGTGTGAAGTAGCGGGGAACATTTTTCAGACACAGCAGAACGCCGGCTGTTGCGAGAACCGCAACCGCAGTTTTCCCGGTGCAATATTTTGTTTTCAGCTTCTGGCAACAAATGGCGACAAAGCGATCAAAGGTGAAAGTGACGGTGAACCAGACAGAACAGTCTGTAGCTGAATACCTCAGTACATCGTTAACACTGCACACAGGGGTGAGGGACAGGACACTCCAATAAAAGTAATGGTATCGGATCCGATACAAAATGACCTCGGTGATCAGGGTGAGTAGATCGGCCGCTGCCATGGCCACCAGGTAGCGAGTGGTGCAGGTGGAGAGGCCGCACTTTCCCCGGGACAGGATCACAATCGCCACTAAATTCACTGCGGAAAGAGAAGGGGAGCGGACACTGGGCATTACTGAACATGGTCTCTGGGGCTGAACACCGGCTCCACTTTCAGCTGGAGATCAGGAGTGTTGGAGTCGGTGCGCGGCTGCAGGTTTAACAATGTCAGACCCGGCTCCGACTGTGCCCGACCTGCCTGCTTCAGGGGAGAGGAGATAAGGCGACGGGCGGGGTAAAGGGCGGGGAGGGAACGAGCAGCCGCCCGCTACAATAGGCGGAATGGTCCTGTCTACAGTTAACCCCGCTCACAGTCTCTGATGGGGCCGGTTTGACAGACTTAACCGTGACCGGCCGCGTTTAACCAGGGCTCTGGGAACTCGGCATCTGATGGGGACGAGGAGGGTTCCAGAGGGAAGGCAGGGACAACTTAGGATCCGGCAGCAGAGTGGCTCCGTTAATGGATTCATTCCACAGTGAGTTCAGTTCGGTAACAACACACGCCGGTAGATCCGCGGCCACTGGTTCAGGAGATCGATCCAATTATTGACCAACAGGCGGTGGAATCCGACTGTGACAGACTCCACAGTGAGACGTGTCCACAGGAGCGGGTGTTCACTCTGATCAATAACTCAGACACAGTGAACTTCACAATGTAAACCCCTCCCAGTCACACCGTCCCGGAGAGCTGCCTGTCCCGAGCACTGGGACAACTCTGGGCAAGATCCCACTGAAGGCAAGAACAACATTCTAGTGGGTCCCGGCAGTGGGAGAAAAAGAGGGTTAGTTTCGGCTGTCTGAAAATAAGAAAAATCACAGCGTTAATTCAAAAATATTTCACTGAGAGGATTGATATACTTCACATATACTTGAACAACGATTATCAGTTGGGAATCTTGTAACAGAATCAGATTCAGGGCAACACCGGTGCACAGACGGAGTTATAAATTTTGAATTGTTCTGCTCACTTACCAGGGACTCCAACGGCAGCAATGATCACGTACAAGATTTTCTCCACGTCGAAATATTCCCAAAGCTTTTCCCCCATTTTCTCTGCCCAGCGACGTGTCCAAGTGAGCTACCGGTAATCTCTCGGAATGAAATGCCGGGGCAGAACATTCCCGGAGATTTTATACCACTTTCCGTCTCCACCGGGACAGTGAAGTTTCAATAGTGTTTAAAAATAGAGATTTTGAAATGATTCGCAAATAGATGACATCAGACAAGTGAAATCCCTGCTGAGACAGGTCGTGATTTATTCAGGGAATTGATTGAGAAACTCCAAAGACTGGGAATTGTGGCGATACTGGGGGATGGAAATTGGGAGCGGCATTGCTCCAGCAAAGGGGATATTGTTTCAAACTCCATCAGGTCCAAATCTCCGCCTCATGTTGTTTGTCTGATTTCCTTCAATCCGCTTCACTCACTAAGGCAATCCCAAATTCCAGGGACCCTCTCAGGGCTTCTGGTGCCCAGTTTGATGGTGGAGTGGGCGAACATGTTTCTCAGGTTGAGGAGTTAGGTCAACAGATCACCTCGCACTAAAATGGCCCCGTCCACTCTGGTTCACCGCTCAATATGATCGCGGCTTAACTGACTGCAACCTCAACCCCACACTCCCGGCGAGGCCGGTAACCATTCACTCCTTGCTTGCCTGCAGTGGGTCTGATTTTGCGCCGGGACAATAACATTCTCTGCCTTCGTCACGTCTGAGGAGGAACGACCCAAAGACTCACCACACTCAGAGAACAGAAACATTGTGGCTTCAGAATTGTTCGAAACCCAAATAATACAGCGAATGATGTGGCACATCTCCCTCCTCCCTTTCTCTCTCCCTCCATCCTTACTGCTCTCCTCTCTTTGAACTGTGACTCTCTCTTCTACCCTCCCTGTTCTCTCTCTCTGCGCCTCTGTCTCTGTCAACCTTTCACCCCTCCCCCTCCCTCCCCTCTCACTCTCACTGCATCTCTCCCTCAGTTTCTCTCTATCTATCTCACTCTTCCCTCTCTCCCTTTTGCCAACCCACTCGCTCTGAACACCCCTCCCTCTTCATCTTCCCAATCTCCCTTTGATAATTCACTGCCCCTCCATCTCCTCCCCTTTCGTCTTCTCAGCTATCTCTACCTATCTGTCTCTCTCTCTCTTTCCCCCAACTCTCCTCCTGCTCGCCCCCACTTCTCTCTCCAACGCCATTCTTGGGAAGTGCGGTTAGAACGGTTAGCCGCCATGGGATGTAACAGCTGTCCCTGTGCCTCTTCCCTGGGGACTGGAGAGAGTGTTTCCTACACCAATCTCTGTGACCCCCTCCCCTCCGGTCCCTACACCCCCTCTCTATGACCCCATCCCTCCTGCCCTTACACCCCACACTCTCCTCGTCTCTGTGACACCCTCCCCTCCCGCCCCTACACCCTCTCCTGTCTCTGTGAACCCCTCCCCTCCGGCCCCTAAACTCCCTCTCCCTGTCTCTGTGACTCCCCTCTCGTCCTCTTCAAAGCCCCCACATCCTTCCTGTAGTGTGGGACGAACAGAACTGCGTGCAATACTCCAAATGCAGCCTGACCAAAGTCCTGGAGAGATGCATCTTGACGTCCTGGCTCTTGAACTCGATTCCGCGGCAGATGAAGGCAAGCGGACCACACGCCTTCTTCACCGCTCTGTCTACTTGTGTTGCCACTTTACGGGGAGTTCCGGAGTTTATCAGGAACAGTTTCTTTCTCTCCACAATCAGACTACTGCACGGAGTTAGTATTTAGAGTCACAGAGTGATGCAGCGTGGAAACAGGCCCTACCTTCGCCCCAACTTGCCCACACCGACCAACATGCCCTATCTACACTATTCCCACGTGCCCGCGTTTGGCCCATATCCCTCCAAACCTGTCATATCCATGTACCTGTCCAAGTGTCTCTTAAACTGTGTGATAGTCCCTGCCTCAACTTCCTTCTCCGGCAGCTCGTTCCATACACCCACCACCCGCTGTGTGGAAAAGTTGCCCCTCGGGTTCCTTCTAAATCTTTCCCCCCTCACCTTAAACCTATGTCCTCTGGTTCTCATTTCCCCTACTCTGAGCAAGGGACTCTGTGCATCTACCCGATATATTCCTCTTATTTAATAGCATTTATTTCAAGAGGGCTTGCATATAGTCAAGTCATGTCAAGTCAATTTTATTTGTATAGCACATTTAAAAACAACCCACGTTGACCAAAGTGCTGTACATCTGTTAAGGTACTAAGGAAAAAATGAAACATACAGTAGCACACAAACATATCAGCACATACAAAACAGTTCACAGCGCCTCCTCAATGGGCCTCAAACGCTAGGGAGTAGAAATAGGTTTTGAGCCTGGACTTAAAGGAGTCGATGGAGGGGGCAGTTCTGATGGGGAGAGGGATGCTGTTCCGCAGTCTAGGAGCTGCAACCGCAAAAGCGTGTTAAACCCTGATCTTAAGCCTAGACCGCGGGATAGTGAGTAGCCCCAAGTCGGCCGACCTGAGGGACCTGGAGTTAGAGAGGTGGGTTAGAAGATTTTTGATGTAGTGAGGGGGAATGTCCATTTAGGGCTTTATATGTGAATAGGAGGAGCTTGAAGTTGATCCTGTACCGTACAGGGATCCAGTGGAGAGAGGCCAGAATCGGCGTGATGTGGTCCCTTTTACGGGTACTCGTCACGAGTCTCGCTGCGGCGTTTTGGACCAGTTGCAGGCGGGACAGGGAAGATTGGCTGATCCCAGTGTATAGGGAGTTGCAGTAGTCTAGGCGGGAGGAAATGAGAGCGTGAATGGTTTTTTCAGTGCCGTCGAATTGGAGGAAAGGTTTGATTTTAGCTATGGTACGAAGTTGGAAGAAGCTGGCTTTTACCACAGCGTTGACTTGCTTGTCAAATTTTAATGCAGAGTCAAATAACACGCCGAGGTTTTTGACATGCGGTTTGACTAGGCAGGATAGGCTTCCAAGACTGCCTGTTATCGATTTGATGGAGTCGGGGGGCCTAATAGGATGACCTCAGGCTTGCTCTCGTTTAATTAGAGGAAGTTCTGTGCCATCCAACATTTTATGTCCTCAAGGCAGTGTAAGAGGCTGTTTAAATTTGACTGGTTGTAGGGCTTCAGGGGGAGGTAAAGCTGAGTGTCATCGGCATAGCAGTGGAAAGAAATGCCGTGCCTTTGAATGATTTGGCCAAGGGGGAGCATGTATAGAGAGAAGAGAATGGGGCCTAGGATGGAGCCTTGTGGAACTCCGCAGGAGGGGCTAGCTGGAGCAGAGGAATAACTGCCCATGTTGATGGCGAAACTCCTAATTTTGAGGTAGGAAGCGAACCAGCTCACGGCAGTGCCATCAATGCCAACCGCGTACCGGAGACGGTCAATAAGGATGGTGTGGTCCACTGTATCGAACGCTGCGCTGAGGTCGAGACGGAGCAGGATTGCACAGTCGCCGGTGTCGATGGCGAGAAGCAGGTCGTTGTGTACCTTCAACAAGGCAGACTCTGTGCTGTGGTGGGCTCTGAAACCTGGCTGGAAACTTTCCAGGATGGTGTTTTGGTGTAGATATGGCACTAATTGGTTTAGAATTGCCTTTTCAAGGACTTTTGACAGGAATGGCAGTTTGGAAATGGGTCTGTAGTTACTAGGCAAGGTGGGGTCTAGGTTAGGTTTTTTCAGTAGGGGCTGGACCACCGCGTGCTTGAAACAGGTTGGAACAGTGCCAGTGGCCAGAGAACTGTTGATAATAGAGCGACTATTGCAATGACATCCTTCAGAAGGGCAGTGGGGGCAGGATCAAGGGGGCAGGTTGCAGGTTTCATAGCGGAGACAAGCTTTGCAAGGGAGGATAGAGTGACGGGTTGGAAACAGTCCAATTTAGATGAACAGACTCGTGAGACAGCTAGGTCACGGGTGGGAGGGGAAATGTTCATTCTAATGTTCTCAACTTTGCTGGTGAAAAATTTAGCGAATTCTTCGCACTTAGCAGGGGACCTAACTAAGCTGGTACTGGGGTCGGGACATATGACAGAGGTAATTGTGCTAAATAGGACCTTGGAGTTATGAGAGTTTTTGGAAATAAGGTCGGAGAAGTATTGTGCTCTAGCAGACTTTACTGCTTCCTGGTATTTGAGAAGATTGTTTCTCAGAATTTCGAAGGAAATTTGAAGCTTGTCACATTTCCACCTCCGTTCTGATTTTCTGCACTCCCTTCTTAGGGCTTTGGTGGTGTCATTGAGCCAAGGCCGACCTTTGGGCTTAGGCTTTTTCATTTTAAGGGGAGCGATAGAATCCAGGATGGAAGAGCAAGTGATATTAAATAAAGAGGTGAGATCCTCAGTGCTGAGATGGGGGGGAGAAGCCTCAATAGTGCAGATGTTGGGGGCAGCTGTGAGAGCCTCGGAGAATTTACTGGCAGGCAATGAATTTATGTCGCGGGAGTAGCGAACAGGGAGATGAGATTTTGCGGGAGATAAAGGCAGAGATGCGTCAAAAATGATAGCGCTGTGGTCCGATAGACAGGCCTCAGTAGTTTCAATGTTGTAGATTGTGAATCCGGACGATAACACTAGGTCGAGAGTATCCTAACTTGTGAGTGGGTCCCGTGGTGTGAAGAGTCTGTGGTCTCCGCAAAGCCATCAAGGGTGCCAAGAGACAATACCGGGAGAAACTTAAGTCCAAGTACAACCTCTGGGTCACACGGAGAATGTGGCACGGTCTGATTAAGATAAATGGATGCAAAGAATGTTCGGGGACGGCACGTGATGACGTAGGCACAGGTTGTGGTCTTCCAGCTCCTCCGAACAAAACTTAGAAAAGTACCGAGTAAGTTAAAAAAAAATTGAACAAAAGTTTCTTAGAAAGTCTATAATTCTCTATAAAGATCGGGGGATTATTGAAACATGTCTCCTAAACAAAAACTGAAGAAACATATTGGTTTAAAGAGATCGGGTGAGAAGAGGGAAGGAGGCCCTGTTGCGATGGAGAATCCTTGTGCTCAAGTTGAGAGGACTGATCCCGAAGAATGGCAAGCAGGAGCGGCGGCACCCGGGAGGAAGAAGCATGCCTCGCGTGAATACGGGGAACCGCGCATGCGCGAACAAGGGGAACCGTGCATGCGCGAAATGTCACAAGGGAAGTTAAAGAAACTACAATCCCAGGATGCCTCTGCCACAGATAGTGACATCGACCAGGACCAGGACCAAGGACATACAGACGATCAAGAAGATTCATCAGAAGATGAACCTTGCCTATTTGATAGAACTAAAGGTAAAATTGAAAGTAAAAAATATAGGGGAAGTATGGAAGAGATCTTACAAGAAGTATGTGAACAATTAAAAAATAATACCATCGCCACCAACAGAAGTTTAAAAAAAATGGATAAATTGGATAAAAAAGTTTAAAAATTGGAAGTTAAGACTGAAGATACTACTGAAAGAGTGAATAAGATCGAAGACAACGTAACTGCTTGGATAACAGAAAGGAAACAGATATTTGAAAAACTGGACTTGTTGGAGAATACTAGTAGACGAAACAATATAAAGATTGTTGGTCTTGAAGAAGGCGCAGAGGGAGAAGATTCAATAGAATTCTTTCAAAAATGGATTCCGAATATTTTGGGAATGGAAAAAAGTGAAATCGAAATTGAAATTGAAAGGGCACATAGGGCATTAAGACCAAGTCCAAAACAGGGTCAGTATCCGAGATCAATTCTGATAAAATTATTGAGATATCAAGATAAAGAAAGAATTTTGAAGGCGGCTGCACAATGCATAAAGAATTCTACTCCTCCGAAAAGTGGAGAGAATAACCTTTTTTTCTATCCTGATATAAGTTATGAGCTTTTGAAGAGAAGGAAGGAATTCAACCCTGCGAAAAAAGCCCTGTGGCAAAAAGGTTATCGACTTTACCTGCGATACCCTGCAACACTGAATATTTTTATAGAAAGAGAAGGAAACAAATTTTTTACTGATTACCAGGAAGCTGAGGAATTTGCTTTAAAACTTCCAAAGGCTCACCAGATACAAGAAGAACGACAATGAGACATGGATTGAAACGGATATGAACGGAGAGAAGATAAAGGATATGAAATGTAAAGATTGAATGAATAATGATTGGGAGAAAAGGTTATGCTAGTTTGGGGGGGGGGTGGAGAACCACCAATTGATGACTGCGGGATTCATGTGTGTATTCATGGCGTGTGCCATGACCCGTAAAATGGAGGGAGGTAATGATGTTTTCTTTTTTATAAACAGCATTAGTAAGGGGTTATTTTGGGTTTCTTTAACTATTTATTTTTCTTTTTCATCTTTTAGCCTGGATGTTGGGGGAGGGGGGGGATGTACAGCAACATGGTGAATTTTAAGGAAACTCCCCAAAGAACCATGAGAAACGAGGTGTTAAGTAATGTTATAGATAGGAGTAATTTTGTTAAGAATAATGGTTAAATTACTGAACTTTTGAGTTTTAATGTTAATGGGTTAAATGGGCCGGTAAAAAGAAAAAGAATTTTAACACATATTAAAAAAATGAAGATAGATATAGCTTTTTTGCAGGGAATTCATTTAACAGAGATGGAACATCAGAAATTAAAAAGAGACTGGGTGGGAACGGTTACTGCAGCTTCATTCAATTCAAAAGCGAGGGGAGTTGCAATTTTGATTAATAAAACATTACCAATCAAAATACAAAATACAATTATTGATCCTGCGGGAAGATATGTGATTATACATTGCCAACTCTTTTCGGAATTATGGACCTTGATGAATATTTATGCACCAAATGAAAATGATATAAAATTTATACAAGAAACTTTTTTGAATCTGGCCGATGCCCAAGATAAAATACTAATAGGTGGAGACTTTAATTTTTGCTTAGACCCAGTTTTAGATAGATCAGTTAGGACAGTTACAAAAACGAAAATAGCAAAATTAACTTTGTCATTGATGAAAGATTTAAATCTAACCGATATATGGAGAAGACTTAACCCAATTAAGAGATTATTCTTTTTACTCATATAGACATAAAACTTATTCGAGGATTGATCTCTTTTTATTATCAACAAACATACAGGACAGAGTGAAAAATGTTGAATATAAAGCAAGAACATTATCAGATCACTCCCCTTTAACAATGTCGATGGTAATGATGGATAAAGAGGAAATTACTTATAGATGGAGATTTAATTCAACATTATTAAATCGAGAAGATTTTTGTGAGTTTATGAGAAGACATATTCAATTTTATTTAGATACAAATTCCAACTCAGTTGATGATAAATTTGTTATATGGGATGCAATGAAAGCATATTTGAGAGGACAGATAATAAGTTATACTTCCAAAATTAAGAAAGAATATATGGCCGAAGTAGCGCAATTGGAGAAAGAAATTACAAAATTAGAAAAAGAATCTCAAAGGTATGTAACGGAAGAGAAACGAAGACAACTTATCAATAAGAAGTTACAATATAATAAGTTACAATAAGAAGTTACAATATAATACATTACAGACATACCGAACAGAAAAAGCAATTATGAGAACTAAACAGAGTACTATGAGTTAGGAGAGAGATCACATAAGGTCCTTGCTTGGCAGTTGAAAGCCGAACAGTCTTCGAGAACAATTAACGCTATTAGAATAAATACAAATAAAATTACTTATAAACCTTTAGAAATTAATGAAACCTTTTTAAAAAAAAATTCTGAATTATACGTCAGAATCACAAAAAGATACTAATGAGATAGATTTTTTTAGCACAAATAAACCTTCCTAAATTAAATTTAGAAGAACAGATGGGATTAGATATGCCTTTTTCATTAAAAGAGGTCAAAGAAGTGTTAATATCACTACAGAGTAATAAATCCCCAGGAGAAGATGGGTTCCCGCCAGAATTTTATAAAAAATTTAAATAATTATTAATTCCTCCTTTTATGGAGGTGATACAGCAGGCGGAAAGAACACATAACCTCCCAGAGTCTTTTACGACAGCGATTTTAACAGTAATACCAAAAAAAGATAGGGATCCTTTAAAACCAACATCATATAGACCTATATCTTTGCTGAATACAGATTATAAAATAGTAGCAAAAATTTTATCTAATAGATTGTCTAAGTATTTACCAAAATTAGTACATATGGATCAAACTGGATTTATTAAAAATAGACATTCTGCAGATAATGTAACTAGGTTACTTAGTATAATGCATTTGGCACAAAAGAGGAATGAAATAAGTGTAGCAGTAGCTCTGGATGCAGAAAAAGCATTTGATAGGTTAGAGTGGGATTTTTTATATAAAGTATTGGAAAAATATGGGTTAGGAACAACTTTTATAAACTGGATTAAAACTCTAAATGTGAATCCCAAAGCTAAGGTAGCGACAAATGGCCAAATTTCAACACCGTTTCAGTTAAAAAGGTCAACTAGACAAGGATGCCCATTATCACCTGCTTTATTTGTCCTGGCGATAGAACCGTTAGCTGAACTAATTAGAACTGACCCAGATATTAAGGGTTTTAAAGTCAATCAGGAAGAATTTAAGATTAATTTATTTGCAGATGAGGTTTTGATATACTTAACAAAACCATTAGATTCGTTGCGCAAACTATCTTTTAGATTAGAAGAATATGGAAGAATATCAGGTTATAAAATAAATTGGGATAAAAGTGAAATTTTACCCCTTACTAAAGGAGATTACACTCAATGTCGATTACTAACCCAATTTAGATGGCCATTAATTGGTATAAAGTATTTAGGTATAAGAATTGATAATGATATGAAGAATTTATATAAATTAAATTATTTATTATTACTAAGAAAAATAAAAGAGGACCTTGATAAATGGATGACATTACCAATAACATTAATAGGAAGAGTTAATGCCGTTAAAATGAATATATTTCCGAAATTACAATATTTATTCCAAACATTACCAATACAAGTACCACAGAAGTTTTTTCAAGAGTTAAATAAATATGTGCGGAAATTTCTTTGGAAAGGTAAAATGTCAAGAATATCGTTGGAAAAATTGACATGGAAGTTTGATTCAGGAGGATTACAACTTCCGAACTTTACGAATTATTATAAAGCAAACCAACTGAGGTTTATTGCATCTCTTTTTGAAGAAAAAAACACGGCATGGATAAGAATAGAACTAGATAAAATAGGAGAAAATATACCAGAAGACTTTATATATAAATGGGAACCTAAATTGATACGGGGACTGAAAGAATCTCCATTATTAAAACACTTGATCGGATTATGGAATAAGGTAAATTTTGAGGATGAAACAAAAAAATCTTTATTAGGAAAGACAACTTTGATTCAGAATAGATTGATACCTTTTACAATGGATAACCAGCTTCTATATAGGTGGCATCAAAAAGGGATTAGATATATAGGTGATTGCTTTGAAAAAGGTATATTGATGTCATTTGAACAATTGAAAAATAAATATCATATATCAAATAATTCCCTTTTCTGTTACTTTCAATTAAGAGCTTATTTAAAAGATAAATTGGGTCAAACAATGTTATTGCCGAACTCTAAGGAAATTGAAAACCTAATTCAAAAAGGACAAATCATTTTTTTTACTTCTATTATATATAATCTAATTCAAAAAAGGCTCCTAAACAAGGAATTCATATATCAAGGCGAAAATGGGAAACGGATTTGAATATTAATATTGATGGAACAAATTGGTCAAAACTATGCCTTGACAGTATGAAAAATACAATAAATGTTCGGTTTAGACGAGTACAATATAACTTTCTGCATCAATTATATATCACACCACAAAAAATTAAAGAGAATAAACTCAAGTTTATCTGACCAATGTTTTCGGTGCAATCAAGAAATTGGTACTTTGTTTCATTCTACTTGGTCCTGTTCAAAAATACAACCTTTTTGGACAAACTTAAGAAGCTTTTTAGAACAGATTATCGGAATACAACTTCCAAACCAAGATTTTTGTTATTGGGTGATGTTGAAGGAATAAGACCACAACTTAAAATGAATAAATATCAGAAAGAATTTATAAAAATTGTATTAGCAGTAGCCAAAAAAACTATCGCAGTTACTTGGAAATCTGATTCCTATTTAAGTATGGACCTTTGGAATAATGAAATTTCTAACTGTATCCCACTTGAAAAAATTACTTATAATTTAAGGAACAAATATGATACTTTTTTAAATATCTGGCGTCCTTATCTACAAAAGAGGGGCCTATATATATAGAAGAATTGTTCATATTTACAATGGTTCTTTTGGGAGAGATGTATATACATATATAGTTTATTCTGTTTGGAATTCCATGGGGCGTGTGCAGGACCACCAACAACCAGGCAGTCTTTAATCTTTTTTTCTTTTCTTTCCTTTTCTTATTTGGGGTTAACATTTGAGAGGTTTTGCAAAATTATTGCAATTAATTTAATGCATATAACATCCATGGGGGGTCGCTAGATGACTTGAATGCAAGGCCATCACTGCATTTAACATTGCAGTAGCCTGCAAAGTTATCCTAATACGATGCATTAGTCACGTTTAACATTTGAGAGGTTTTGCAGGATTATTATTGCATTTCACATCGCAGGGTGTTGCAATATTTCTTTAATGCAAGGCGATCACTGCATTTAACATTGCAGCAGCCTGAAAAGTCATCCTAATGCGATGCCGGGGGTAGTAAATACAATAATAATACTATAGTAATAATAATTTATATTATTAATAATAATAAGAATTAATCAAAGATTGATTGATTGATCGATCGGTGGGTGGGTGGATGGATGTCAGGGGGAACCGTACACCAATAAAGATTTTAATGGTACCATGCATTAGTTGCATTGAACATTTGAGAGATTTTGCATGATTATTACAATGATTTTAATGCGTTTAATACCCCAGAACAGCTGCAATTTTGCTGTAATGCAAGGCCTGCGCTGCATTTAACATTGCAGGAGCCTGCAAAGTTGTTCTAATGCGTTGCATTAATTGCATTTAACATTTGAGAGGTTTTGCAAAATTATTGCAATTTATTTTATTGCATTTAACATCCCAGGGGGTTGCAATATTGCTTTAATGCAACGCCAGCGCTGCATTTAACAATGCAGCAGCCTGCAAAGTTATCCTAATACGATGCTTTAGTCGCATTTAACATTTGAGAGGTTTTGCAGGATTATTATTGCATTTCACATCGCAGGGTGTTGCAATATTTCTTTAATGCAAGGCGATCACTGCATTTAACATTGCAGCAGCCAGAAAAGTCATCCTAATGCGATGCATTTGTTGCTTTTAACATTTGAGAGGTTTTGCAAAATTATTGCAATTAATTTAATGCATAGAACATCCATGGGGGGTCGCTAGATGACTTTAATGCAAGGCCATCACTGCATTTAGCATTGCAGTAGCCTGCAAAGTTATCCTAATACGATGCATTAGTCACGTTTAACATTTGAGAGGTTTTGCAGGATTATTATTGCATTTCACATCGCAGGGTGTTGCAATATTTCTTTAATGCAAGGCGATCACTGCATTTAACATTGCAGCAGCCAGAAAAGTCATCCTAATGCGATGCATTTGTTGCATTTAACATTTGAGAGGTTTTGCAAAATTATTGCAATTAATTTAATGCATATAACATCCATGGGGGGTCGCTAGATGACTTGAATGCAAGGCCATCACTGCATTTAACATTGCAGGAGCCTGCAAAGTTGTTCTAATGCGTTGCATTAATTGCATTTAACATTTGAGAGGTTTTGCAAAATTATTGCAATTTATTTTATTGCATTTAACATCCCAGGGGGTTGCAATATTGCTTTAATGCAACGCCAGCGCTGCATTTAACAATGCAGCAGCCTGCAAAGTTATCCTAATACGATGCTTTAGTCGCATTTAACATTTGAGAGGTTTTGCAGGATTATTATTGCATTTCACATTGCAGGGTGTTGCAATATTTCTTTAATGCAAGGCGATCACTGCATTTAACATTGCAGCAGCCAGAAAAGTCATCCTAATGCGATGCATTTGTTGCTTTTAACATTTGAGAGGTTTTGCAAAATTATTGCAATTAATTTAATGCATAGAACATCCATGGGGGGTCGCTAGATGACTTTAATGCAAGGCCATCACTGCATTTAGCATTGCAGTAGCCTGCAAAGTTATCCTAATACGATGCATTAGTCACGTTTAACATTTGAGAGGTTTTGCAGGATTATTATTGCATTTCACATCGCAGGGTGTTGCAATATTTCTTTAATGCAAGGCGATCACTGCATTTAACATTGCAGCAGCCAGAAAAGTCATCCTAATGCGATGCATTTGTTGCATTTAACATTTGAGAGGTTTTGCAAAATTATTGCAATTAATTTAATGCATATAACATCCATGGGGGGTCGCTAGATGACTTGAATGCAAGGCCATCACTGCATTTAACATTGCAGTAGCCTGCAAAGTTATCCTAATACGATGCATTAGTCACGTTTAACATTTGAGAGGTTTTGCAGGATTATTATTGCATTTCACATCGCAGGGTGTTGCAATATTTCTTTAATGCAAGGCGATCACTGCATTTAACATTGCAGCAGCCTGAAAAGTCATCCTAATGCGATGCCGGGGGTAGTAAATACAATAATAATACAATAGTAATAATAATTTATATTATTAATAATAATAAGAATTAATCAAAGATTGATTGATCGATCGGTGGGTGGGTGGATGGATGTCAGGGGGAACCGTACACCAATAAAGATTTTAATGGTACCATGCATTAGTTGCATTGAACATTTGAGAGATTTTGCATGATTATTACAATGATTTTAATGCATTTAATACCCCCAGAACAGCTGCAATTTTGCTTTAATGCAAGGCCTGCGCTGCATTTAACATTGCAGGAGCCTGCAAAGTTGTTCTAATGCGTTGCATTAATTGCATTTAACATTTGAGAGGTTTTGCAAAATTATTGCAATTAATTTTATTGCATTTAACATCCCAGGGGGTTGTAATATTGCTTTAGTGCAACGCCAGCGCTGCATTTAACAATGCAGCAGCCTGCAAAGTTATCCTAATACGATGCTTTAGTCGCATTTAACATTTGAGAGGTTTTGCAGGATTATTATTGCATTTCACATCGCAGGGTGTTGCAATATTTCTTTAATGCAAGGCGATCACTGCATTTAACATTGCAGCAGCCAGAAAAGTCATCCTAATGCGATGCATTTGTAGCATTTAACATTTGAGAGGTTTTGCAAAATTATTGCAATTAATTTAATGCATATAACATCCATGGGGGGTCGCTAGATGACTTTAATGCAAGGCCATCACTGCATTTAACATTGCAGTAGCCTGCAAAGTTATCCTAATACGATGCATTAGTCACGTTTAACATTTGAGAGGTTTTGCAGGATTATTATTGCATTTCACATCGCAGGGTGTTGCAATATTTCTTTAATGCAAGGCGATCACTGCATTTAACATTGCAGCAGCCAGAAAAGTCATCCTAATGCGATGCATTTGTAGCATTTAACATTTGAGAGGTTTTGCAAAATTATTGCAATTAATTTAATGCATATAACATCCATGGGGGGTCGCTAGATGACTTGAATGCAAGGCCATCACTGCATTTAACATTGCAGTAGCCTGCAAAGTTATCCTAATACGATGCATTAGTCACGTTTAACATTTGAGAGGTTTTGCAGGATTATTATTGCATTTCACATCGCAGGGTGTTGCAATATTTCTTTAATGCAAGGCGATCACTGCATTTAACATTGCAGCAGCCTGAAAAGTCATCCTAATGCGATGCCGGGGGTAGTAAATACAATAATAATACTATAGTAATAATAATTTATATTATTAATAATAATAAGAATTAATCAAAGATTGATTGATTGATCGATCGGTGGGTGGGTGGATGGATGTCAGGGGGAACCGTACACCAATAAAGATTTTAATGGTACCATGCATTAGTTGCATTGAACATTTGAGAGATTTTGCATGATTATTACAATGATTTTAATGCGTTTAATACCCCAGAACAGCTGCAATTTTGCTGTAATGCAAGGCCTGCGCTGCATTTAACATTGCAGGAGCCTGCAAAGTTGTTCTAATGCGTTGCATTAATTGCATTTAACATTTGAGAGGTTTTGCAAAATTATTGCAATTTATTTTATTGCATTTAACATCCCAGGGGGTTGCAATATTGCTTTAATGCAACGCCAGCGCTGCATTTAACAATGCAGCAGCCTGCAAAGTTATCCTAATACGATGCTTTAGTCGCATTTAACATTTGAGAGGTTTTGCAGGATTATTATTGCATTTCACATCGCAGGGTGTTGCAATATTTCTTTAATGCAAGGCGATCACTGCATTTAACATTGCAGCAGCCAGAAAAGTCATCCTAATGCGATGCATTTGTTGCTTTTAACATTTGAGAGGTTTTGCAAAATTATTGCAATTAATTTAATGCATAGAACATCCATGGGGGGTCGCTAGATGACTTTAATGCAAGGCCATCACTGCATTTAGCATTGCAGTAGCCTGCAAAGTTATCCTAATACGATGCATTAGTCACGTTTAACATTTGAGAGGTTTTGCAGGATTATTATTGCATTTCACATCGCAGGGTGTTGCAATATTTCTTTAATGCAAGGCGATCACTGCATTTAACATTGCAGCAGCCAGAAAAGTCATCCTAATGCGATGCATTTGTTGCATTTAACATTTGAGAGGTTTTGCAAAATTATTGCAATTAATTTAATGCATATAACATCCATGGGGGGTCGCTAGATGACTTGAATGCAAGGCCATCACTGCATTTAACATTGCAGTAGCCTGCAAAGTTATCCTAATACGATGCATTAGTCACGTTTAACATTTGAGAGGTTTTGCAGGATTATTATTGCATTTCACATCGCAGGGTGTTGCAATATTTCTTTAATGCAAGGCGATCACTGCATTTAACATTGCAGCAGCCTGAAAAGTCATCCTAATGCGATGCCGGGGGTAGTAAATACAATAATAATACAATAGTAATAATAATTTATATTATTAATAATAATAAGAATTAATCAAAGATTGATTGATCGATCGGTGGGTGGGTAGATGGATGTCAGGGGGAACCGTACACCAATAAAGATTTTAATGGTACCATGCATTAGTTGCATTGAACATTTGAGAGATTTTGCATGATTATTACAATGATTTTAATGCGTTTAATACCCCCAGAACAGCTGCAATTTTGCTTTAATGCAAGGCCTGCGCTGCATTTAACATTGCAGGAGCCTGCAAAGTTGTTCTAATGCGTTGCATTAATTGCATTTAACATTTGAGAGGTTTTGCAAAATTATTGCAATTAATTTTATTGCATTTAACATCCCAGGGGGTTGTAATATTGCTTTAGTGCAACGCCAGCGCTGCATTTAACAATGCAGCAGCCTGCAAAGTTATCCTAATACGATGCTTTAGTCGCATTTAACATTTGAGAGGTTTTGCAGGATTATTATTGCATTTCACATCGCAGGGTGTTGCAATATTTCTTTAATGCAAGGCGATCACTGCATTTAACATTGCAGCAGCCAGAAAAGTCATCCTAATGCGATGCATTTGTAGCATTTAACATTTGAGAGGTTTTGCAAAATTATTGCAATTAATTTAATGCATATAACATCCATGGGGGTCGCTAGATGACTTTAATGCAAGGCCATCACTGCATTTAACATTGCAGTAGCCTGCAAAGTTATCCTAATACGATGCATTAGTCACGTTTAACATTTGAGAGGTTTTGCAGGATTATTATTGCATTTCACATCGCAGGGTGTTGCAATATTTCTTTAATGCAAGGCGATCACTGCATTTAACATTGCAGCAGCCAGAAAAGTCATCCTAATGCGATGCATTTGTAGCATTTAACATTTGAGAGGTTTTGCAAAATTATTGCAATTAATTTAATGCATATAACATCCATGGGGGGTCGCTAGATGACTTTAATGCAAGGCCATCACTGCATTTAACATTGCAGTAGCCTGCAAAGTTATCCTAATACGATGCATTAGTCACGTTTAACATTTGAGAGGTTTTGCAGGATTATTATTGCATTTCACATCGCAGGGTGTTGCAATATTTCTTTAATGCAAGGCGATCACTGCATTTAACATTGCAGCAGCCTGAAAAGTCATCCTAATGCGATGCATTTGTTGCATTTAACATTTGAGAGGTTTTGCAAAATTATTGCAATTAATTTAATGCATATAACATCCATGGGGGGTCGCTAGATGACTTTAATGCAAGGCCATCACTGCATTTAACATTGCAGTAGCCTGCAAAGTTATCCTAATACGATGCATTAGTCACGTTTAACATTTGAGAGGTTTTGCAGGATTATTATTGCATTTCACATCGCAGGGTGTTGCAATATTTCTTTAATGCAAGGCGATCACAGCATTTAACATTGCAGCAGCCTGAAAAGTCATCCTAATGCGATGCCGGGGGTAGTAAATACAATAATAATACAATAGTAATAATAATTTATATTATTAATAATAAGAAGAATTAATCAAAGATTGATTGATCGATCGGTGGGTGGGTGGATGGATGTCAGGGGGAACCGTACACCAATAAAGATTTTAATGGTACCATGCATTAGTTGCATTGAACATTTGAGATATTTTGCATGATTATTACAATGATTTTAATGCGTTTAATACCCCCAGAACAGCTGCAATTTAGCTTTAATGCAAGGCCTGCGCTGCATTTAACATTGCAGGAGCCTGCAAAGTTGTTCTAATCCGTTGCATTAATTGCATTTAACATTTGAGAGGTTTTGCAAAATTATTGCAATTAATTTTATTGCATTTAACATCCCAGGGGGTTGCAATATTGCTTTAATGCAACGCCAGCGCTGCATTTAACAATGCAGCAGCATGCAAAGTTATCCTAATATGATGCTTTAGTTGCATTTAACATTTGAGAGGTTTTGCAGGATTATTATTGCATTTCACATCGCAGGGTGTTGCAATATTTCTTTAATGCAAGGCGATCACTGCATTTAACATTGCAGCAGCCAGAAAAGTCATCCTAATGCGATGCATTTGTAGCATTTAACATTTGAGAGGTTTTGCAAAATTATTGCAATTAATTTAATGCATATAACATCCATGGGGGGTCGCTAGATGACTTTAATGCAAGGCCATCACTGCATTTAACATTGCAGTAGCCTGCAAAGTTATCCTAATACGATGCATTAGTCACGTTTAACATTTGAGAGGTTTTGCAGGATTATTATTGCATTTCACATCGCAGGGTGTTGCAATATTTCTTTAATGCAAGGCGATCACTGCATTTAACATTGCAGCAGCCAGAAAAGTCATCCTAATGCGATGCATTTGTAGCATTTAACATTTGAGAGGTTTTGCAAAATTATTGCAATTAATTTAATGCATATAACATCCATGGGGGGTCGCTAGATGACTTTAATGCAAGGCCATCACTGCATTTAACATTGCAGTAGCCTGCAAAGTTATCCTAATACGATGCATTAGTCACGTTTAACATTTGAGAGGTTTTGCAGGATTATTATTGCATTTCACATCGCAGGGTGTTGCAATATTTCTTTAATGCAAGGCGATCACTGCATTTAACATTGCAGCAGCCTGAAAAGTCATCCTAATGCGATGCCGGGGGTAGTAAATACAATAATAATACAATAGTAATAATAATTTATATTATTAATAATAATAAGAATTAATCAAAGATTGATTGATCGATCGGTGGGTGGGTGGATGGATGTCAGGGGGAACCGTACACCAATAAAGATTTTAATGGTACCATGCATTAGTTGCATTGAACATTTGAGAGATTTTGCATGATTATTACAATGATTTTAATGCGTTTAATACCCCCAGAACAGCTGCAATTTTGCTTTAATGCAAGGCCTGCGCTGCATTTAACATTGCAGGAGCCTGCAAAGTTGTTCTAATGCGTTGCATTAATTGCATTTAACATTTGAGAGGTTTTGCAAAATTATTGCAATTAATTTTATTGCATTTAACATCCCAGGGCGTTGCAATATTGCTTTAATGCAACCCCAGCGCTGCATTTAACAATGCAGCAGCCTGCAAAGTTATCCTAATATGATGCTTTAGTCGCATTTAACATTTGAGAGGTTTTGCAGGATTATTATTGCATTTCACATCGCAGGGTGTTGCAATATTTCTTTAATGCAAGGCGATCACTGCATTTAACATTGCAGCAGCCAGAAAAGTCATCCTAATGCGATGCATTTGTAGCATTTAACATTTGAGAGGTTTTGCAAAATTATTGCAATTAATTTAATGCATATAACATCCATGGGGGGTCGCTAGATGACTTTAATGCAAGGCCATCACTGCATTTAACATTGCAGTAGCCTGCAAAGTTATCCTAATACGATGCATTAGTCACGTTTAACATTTGAGAGGTTTTGCAGGATTATTATTGCATTTCACATCGCAGGGTGTTGCAATATTTCTTTAATGCAAGGCGATCACTGCATTTAACATTGCAGCAGCCAGAAAAGTCATCCTAATGCGATGCATTTGTTGCATTTAACATTTGAGAGGTTTTGCAAAATTATTGCAATTAATTTAATGCATATTACATCCATGGGGGGTCGCTAGATTACTTTAATGCAAGGCCATCACTGCATTTAACATTGCAGTAGCCTGCAATGTTATCCTAATACGATGCATTAGTCACATTTAACATTTGAGAGGTTTTGCAGGATTATTATTGCATTTCACATCGCAGGGTGTTGCAATATTTCTTTAATGCAAGGCGATCACTGCATTTAACATTGCAGCAGCCTGAAAAGTCATCCTAATGCGATGCCGGGGGTAGTAAATACAATAATAATACTATAGTAATAATAATTTATATTATTAATAATAATAAGAATTAATCAAACATTGATTGATTGATCGATCGGTGGGTGGGTGGATGGATGTCAGGGGGAACCGTACACCAATAAAGATTTTAATGGTACCATGCATTAGTTGCATTGAACATTTGAGAGACTTTGCATGGTTATTACAATGATTTTAATGCGTTTAATACCCCAGAACAGCTGCAATTTTGCTTTAATGCAAGGCCTGCGCTGCATTTAACATTGCAGGAGCCTGCAAAGTTGTTCTAATGCGTTGCATTAATTGCATTTAACATTTGAGAGGTTTTGCAAAATTATTGCAATTAATTTTATTGCATTTAACATCCCAGGGGGTTGCAATATTGCTTTAATGCAACGCCAGCGCTGCATTTAACAATGCAGCAGCCTGCAAAGTTATCCTAATACGATGCTTTAGTCGCATTTAACATTTGAGAGGTTTTGCAGGATTATTATTGCATTTCACATCGCAGGGTGTTGCAATATTTCTTTAATGCAAGGCGATCACTGCATTTAACATTGCAGCAGCCAGAAAAGTCATCCTAATGCGATGCATTTGTTGCATTTAACATTTGAGAGGTTTTGCAAAATTATTGCAATTAATTTAATGCATATAACATCCATGGGGGGTCGCTAGATGACTTTAATGCAAGGCCATCACTGCATTTAACATTGCAGTAGCCTGCAAAGTTATCCTAATACGATGCATTAGTCACGTTTAACATTTGAGAGGTTTTGCAGGATTATTATTGCATTTCACATCGCAGGGTGTTGCAATATTTCTTTAATGCAAGGCGATCACTGCATTTAACATTGCAGCAGCCAGAAAAGTCATCCTAATGCGATGCATTTGTTGCATTTAACATTTGAGAGGTTTTGCAAACTTATTGCAATTAATTTAATGCATATAACATCCATGGGGGTCGCTAGATGACTTTAATGCAAGGCCATCACTGCATTTAACATTGCAGTAGCCTGCAAAGTTATCCTAATACGATGCATTAGTCACGTTTAACATTTGAGAGGTTTTGCAGGATTATTATTGCATTTCACATCGCAGGGTGTTGCAATATTTCTTTAATGCAAGGCGATCACTGCATTTAACATTGCAGCAGCCAGAAAAGTCATCCTAATGCGATGCATTTGTTGCATTTAACATTTGAGAGGTTTTGCAAAATTATTGCAATTAATTTAATGCATATTACATCCATGGGGGGTCGCTAGATGACTTTAATGCAAGGCCATCACTGCATTTAACATTGCAGTAGCCTGCAATGTTATCCTAATACGATGCATTAGTCACATTTAACATTTGAGAGGTTTTGCAGGATTATTATTGCATTTCACATCGCAGGGTGTTGCAATATTTCTTTAATGCAAGGCGATCACTGCATTTAACATTGCAGCAGCCTGAAAAGTCATCCTAATGCGATGCCGGGGGTAGTAAATACAATAATAATACTATAGTAATAATAATTTATATTATTAATAATAATAAGAATTAATCAAACATTGATTGATTGATCGATCGGTGGGTGGGTGGATGGATGTCAGGGGGAACCGTACACCAATAAAGATTTTAATGGTACCATGCATTAGTTGCATTGAACATTTGAGAGACTTTGCATGGTTATTACAATGATTTTAATGCGTTTAATACCCCAGAACAGCTGCAATTTTGCTTTAATGCAAGGCCTGCGCTGCATTTAACATTGCAGGAGCCTGCAAAGTTGTTCTAATGCGTTGCATTAATTGCATTTAACATTTGAGAGGTTTTGCAAAATTATTGCAATTAATTTTATTGCATTTAACATCCCAGGGGGTTGCAATATTGCTTTAATGCAATGCCAGCGCTGCATTTAACAATGCAGCAGCCTGCAAAGTTATCCTAATATGATGCATTAGTCGCATTTAACATTTGAGAGGTTTTGCAGGATTATTATTGCATTTCACATCGCAGGGTGTTGCAATATTTCTTTAATGCAAGGCGATCACTGCATTTAACATTGCAGCAGCCTGAAAAGTCATCCTAATGCGATGCATTTGTTGCATTTAACATTTGAGAGGTTTTGCAAAATTATTGCAATTAATTTAATGCATATAACATCCATGGGGGGTCGCTGGATGACTTTAATGCAAGGCCATCACTGCATTTAACATTGCAGTAGCCTGCAAAGTTATCCTAATACGATGCATTAGTCACGTTTAACATTTGAGAGGTTTTGCAGGATTATTATTGCATTTCACATCGCAGGGTGTTGCAATATTTCTTTAATGCAAGGCGATCACTGCATTTAACATTGCAGCAGCCAGAAAAGTCATCCTAATGCGATGCATTTGTTGCATTTAACATTTGAGAGGTTTTGCAATATTATTGCAATTAATTTAATGCATATAACATCCATGGGGGGTCGCTAGATAACTTTAATGCAAGGCCATCACTGCATTTAACATTGCAGTAGCCTGCAAAGTTATCCTAATACGATGCATTAGTCACGTTTAACATTTGAGAGGTTTTGCAGGATTATTATTGCATTTCACATCGCAGGGTGTTGCAATATTTCTTTAATGCAAGGCGATCACTGCATTTAACATTGCAGCAGCCAGAAAAGTCATCCTAATGCGATGCATTTGTTGCATTTAACATTTGAGAGGTTTTGCAAAATTATTGCAATTAATTTAATGCATATAACATCCATGGGGGGTCGCTAGATGACTTTAATGCAAGGCCATCACTGCATTTAACATTGCAGTAGCCTGCAAAGTTATTCTAATACGATGCATTAGTCACGTTTAACATTTGAGAGGTTTTGCAGGATTATTATTGCATTTCACATCGCAGGGTGTTGCAATATTACTTTAATGCAAGGCGATCACTGCATTTAACATTGCAGCAGCCAGAAAAGTCATCCTAATGCGATGCATTTGTTGCATTTAACATTTGAGGGGTTTTGCAAAATTATTGCAATTAATTTAATGCATATAACATCCATGGGGGGTCGCTAGATGACTTTAATGCAAGGCCATCACTGCATTTAACATTGCAGTAGCCTGCAAAGTTATCCTAATACGATGCATTAGTCACGTTTAACATTTGAGAGGTTTTGCAGGATTATTATTGCATTTCACATCGCAGGGTGTTGCAATATTTCTTTAATGCAAGGCGATCACTGCATTTAATATTGCAGCAGCCTGAAAAGTCATCCTAATGTGATGCCGGGGGTAGTAAATACAATAATAATACTATAGTAATGATAATTTATATTATTAATAATAATAAGAATTAATCAAAGATTGATTGATTGATCGATCGGTGGGTGGGTGGATGGATGTCAGGGGGAACCGTACACCAATAAAGATTTTAATGGTACCATGCATTAGTTGCATTGAACATTTGAGAGATTTTGCATGATTATTACAATGATTTTAATGCGTTTAATACCCCCAGAACAGCTGCAATTTTGCTTTAATGCAAGGCCTGCGCTGCATTTAACATTGCAGGAGCATGCAAAGTTGTTCTAATGCGTTGCATTAATTGCATTTAACATTTGAGAGGTTTTGCAAAACTATTGCAATTAATTTTATTGCATTTAACATCCCAGGGGGTTGCAATATTGCTTTAATGCAACGCCAGCGCTGCATTTAACAATTCAGCAGCCTGCAAAGTTATCCTAATACGATGCTTTAGTCGCATTTAACATTTGAGAGGTTTTGCACGATTATTATTGCATTTCACATCGCAGGGTATTGCAATATTTCTTTAATGCAAGGCGATCACTGCATTTAACATTGCAGCAGCCAGAAAAGTCATCCTAATGCGATGCATTTGTTGCATTTAACATTTGAGAGGTTTTGCAAAATTATTGCAATTAATTTAATGCATATAACATCCATGGGGGGTCGCTAGATGACTTTAATGCAAGGCCATCACTGCATTTAACATTGCAGTAGCCTGCAAAGTTATCCTAATACGATGCATTAGTCACGTTTAACATTTGAGAGGTTTTGCAGGATTATTATTGCATTTCACATCGCAGGGTGTTGCAATATTTCTTTAATGCAAGGCGATCACTGCATTTAACATTGCAGCAGCCAGAAAAGTCATCCTAATGCGATGCATTTGTTGCATTTAACATTTGAGAGGTTTTGCAAAATTATTGCAATTAATTTAATGCATATAACATCCATGGGGGGTCGCTAGATGACTTTAATGCAAGGCCATCACTGCATTTAACATTGCAGTAGCCTGCAAAGTTATCCTAATACGATGCATTAGTCACATTTAACATTTGAGAGGTTTTGTAGGATTATTATTGCATTTCACATCGCAGGATGTTGCAATATTTCTTTAATGCAAGGCGATCACTGCATTTAACATTGCAGCAGCCAGAAAAGTCATCCTAATGCGATGCATTTGTTGCATTTAACATTTGAGAGGTTTTGCAAAATTATTGCAATTAATTTAATGCATATAACATCCATGGGGGGTCGCTAGATGACTTTAATGCAAGGCCATCACTGCATTTAACATTGCAGTAGCCTGCAAAGTTAACCTAATACGATGCATTAGTCACGTTTAACATTTGAGAGGTTTTGCAGGATTATTATTGCATTTCACATCGCAGGGTGTTGCAATATTTCTTTAATGCAAGGCGATCACTGCATTTAACATTGCAGCAGCCAGAAAAGTCATCCTAATGCGATGCATTTGTTGCATTTAACATTTGAGAGGTTTTGCAAAATTATTGCAATTAATTTAATGCATATAACATCCATGGGGGGTCGCTAGATGACTTTAATGCAAGGCCATCACTGCATTTAACATTGCAGTAGCCTGCAAAGTTATCCTAATACGATGCATTAGTCACGTTTAACATTTGAGAGGTTTTGCAGGATTATTATTGCATTTCACATCGCAGGGTGTTGCAATATTTCTTTAATGCAAGGCGATCACTGCATTTAACATTGCAGCAGCCAGAAAAGTCATCCTAATGCGATGCATTTGTTGCATTTAACATTTGAGAGGTTTTGCAAAATTATTGCAATTAATTTAATGCATATAACATCCATGGGGGGTCGCTAGATGACTTTAATGCAAGGCCATCACTGCATTTAACATTGCAGCAGCCTGCAAAGTTATCCTAATACGATGCATTAGTCCCGTTTAACATTTGAGAGGTTTTGCAGGATTATTATTGCATTTCACATCGCAGGGTGTTGCAATATTTCTTTAATGCAAGGCGATCACTGCATTTAACATTGCAGCAGCCTGAAAAGTCATCCTAATGCGATGCATTTGTTGCATTTAACATTTGAGAGGTTTTGCAAAATTATTGCAATTAATTTAATGCATATAACATCCATTGGGGGTCGCTAGATGACTTTAATGCAAGGCCATCACTGCATTTAACATTGCAGTAGCCTGCAAAGTTATCCTAATACGATGCATTAGTCCCGTTTAACATTTGAGAGGTTTTGCAGGATTATTATTGCATTTCACATCGCAGGGTGTTGCAATATTTCTTTAATGCAAGGCGATCACTGCATTTAACATTGCAGCAGCCTGAAAAGTCATCCTAATGCGATGCCGGGGGTAGTAAATACAATAATAATACTATAGTAATAATAATTTATATTATTAATAATAAGAATAAATCAAAGATTGATTGATTGATCGATCGGTGGGTGGGTGGGTGGATGTCAGGAATTTGAGAGATTTTGCATGATTATTACAATGATTTTAATGCGTTTAATACCCCAGAACAGCTGCAATTTTGCTTTAATGCAAGGCCTGCGCTGCATTTAACATTGCAGGAGCCTAATTGCATTTAACATTTGAGAGGATTTGCAAAATTATTGCAATTAATTTTATTGCATTTAACATCCCAGGGGTTGCAATATTGCTTTAATGCAACGCCAGCGCTGCATTTAACAATGCAGCAGCCTGCAAAGTTATCCTAATACGATGCATTAGTCGCATTTAACATTTGAGAGGTTTTGCAGGATTATTATTGCATTTCACATCGCAGGGTGTTGCAATATTTCTTTAATGCAAGGCGATCACTGCATTTAACATTGCAGCAGCCTGAAAAGTCATCCTAATGCGATGCATTTGTTGCATTTAACATTTGAGAGGTTTTGCAAAATTATTGCAATTAACTTAATGCATATAACATCCATTGGGGGTCGCTAGATGACTTTAATGCAAGGCCATCACTGCATTTAACATTGCAGTAGCCTGCAAATTATCCTAATACGATGCATTAGTCACGTTTAACATTTGAGAGGTTTTGCAGGATTATTATTGCATTTCACATCGCAGGGTGTTGCAATATTTCTTTAATGCAAGGCGATCACTGCATTTAACATTGCAGCAGCCTGAAAAGTCATCCTAATGCGATGCATTTGTTGCATTTAACATTTGAGAGGTTTTGCAAAATTATTGCAATTAATTTAATGCATATAACATCCATTGGGGGTCGCTAGATGACTTTAATGCAAGGCCATCACTGCATTTAACATTGCAGTAGCCTGCAAAGTTATGCTAATACGATGCATTAGTCACGTTTAACATTTGAGAGGTTTTGCAGGATTATTATTGCATTTCACATCGAAGGGTGTTGCAATATTTCTTTAATGCAAGGCGATCACTGCATTTAACATTGCAGCAGCCTGAAAAGTCATCCTAATGCGATGCCGGGGGTAGTAAATACAATAATAATACTATAGTAATAATTATTTATATTATTAATAATAAGAATAAATCAAAGATTGATTGATTGATTGATTGATCGATCGGTGGGTGGGTGGGTGGATGTCAGGAATTTGGGAGATTTTGCATGATTATTACAATGATTTTAATGCGTTTAATACCCCAGAACAGCTGCAATTTTGCTTTAATGCAAGGCCTGCGCTGCATTTAACATTTGAGAGGATTTGCAAAATTATTGCAATTAATTTTATTGCATTTAACATCCCAGGGGGTTGCAATATTGCTTTAATGCAACGCCAGCGCTGCATTTAACAATGCAGCAGCCTGCAAAGTTATCCTAATACGATGCATTAGTCGCATTTAACATTTGAGAGGTTTTGCAGGATTATTATTGCATTTCACATCGCAGGGTGTTGCAATATTTCTTTAATGCAAGGCGATCACTGCATTTAACATTGCAGCAGCCTGAAAAGTCATCCTAATTCGATGCATTTGTTGCATTTAACATTTGAGAGGTTTTGCAAAATTATTGCAATTAATTTAATGCATTTAACACCCACTGTGGGTCGCTAGATGACTTTAATGCAAGGCCATCACTGCATTTAACATTGCAGCAGCCTGCAAAGTTATCCTAATACGATGCATTAGTCCCGTTTAACATTTGAGAGGTTTTGCAGGATTATTATTGCATTTCACATCGCAGGGTGTTGCAATATTTCTTTAATGCAAGGCGATCACTGCATTTAACATTGCAGCAGCCTGAAAAGTCATCCTAATGCGATGCATTTGTTGCATTTAACATTTGAGAGGTTTTGCAAAATTATTGCAAATTAATTTAATGCATATAACATCCATTGGGGTCGCTAGATGACTTTAATGCAAGGCCATCACTGCATTTAACATTGCAGTAGCCTGCAAAGTTATCCTAATACGATGCATTAGTCACGTTTAACATTTGAGAGGTTTTGCAGGATTATTATTGCATTTCACATCGCAGGGTGTTGCAATATTTCTTTAATGCAAGGCGATCACTGCATTTAACATTGCAGCAGCCTGAAAAGTCATCCTAATGCGATGCCGGGGGTAGTAAATACAATAATAATACTATAGTAATAATAATTTATATTATTAATAATAAGAATAAATCAAAGATTGATTGATCGATCGGTGGGTGGGTGGGTGGATGTCAGGAATTTGAGAGATTTTGCATGATTATTACAATGATTTTAATGCGTTTAATACCCCAGAACAGCTGCAATTTTGCTTTAATGCAAGGCCTGCGCTGCATTTAACATTGCAGGAGCCTAATTGCATTTAACATTTGAGAGGATTTGCAAAATTATTGCAATTACTTTTATTGCATTTAACATCCCAGGGGTTGCAATATTGCTTTAATGCAACGCCAGCGCTGCATTTAACAATGCAGCAGCCTGCAAAGTTATCCTAATACGATGCATTAGTCGCATTTAACCTTTGAGAGGTTTTGCAGGATTATTATTGCATTTCACATCGCAGGGTGTTGCAATATTTCTTTAATGCAAGACGATCACTGCATTTAACATTGCAGCAGCCTGAAAAGTCATCCTAATGCGATGCATTTGTTGCATTTAACAATTGAGAGGTTTTGCAAAATTATTGCAATTAATTTAATGCATTTAACACCCACTGTGGGTCGCTAGATGACTTTAATGCAAGGCCATCACTGCATTTAACATTGCAGCAGCCTGCAAAGTTATCCTAATACGATGCATTAGTCCCGTTTAACATTTGAGAGGTTTTGCAGGATTATTATTGCATTTCACATCGCAGGGTGTTGCAATATTTCTTTAATGCAAGGCGATCACTGCATTTAACATTGCAGCAGCCTGAAAAGTCATCCTAATGCGATGCATTTGTTGCATTTAACATTTGAGAGGTTTTGCAAAATTATTGCAATTAATTTAATGCATATAACATCCATTGGGGGTCGCTAGATGACTTTAATGCAAGGCCATCACTGCATTTAACATTGCAGTAGCCTGCAAAGTTATCCTAATACGATGCATTAGTCACGTTTAACATTTGAGAGGTTTTGCAGGATTATTATTGCATTTCACATCGCAGGGTGTTGCAATATTTCTTTAATGCAAGGCGATCACTGCATTTAACATTGCAGCAGCCTGAAAAGTCATCCTAATGCGATGCATTTGTTGCATTTAACATTTGAGAGGTTTTGCAAAATTATTGCAATTAATTTAATGCATATAACATCCATTGGGGGTAGCTAGATGACTTTAATGCAAGGCCATCACTGCATTTAACATTGCAGTAGCCTGCAAAGTTATCCTAATACGATGCATTAGTCACGTTTAACATTTGAGAGGTTTTGCAGGATTATTATTGCATTTCACATCGCAGGGTGTTGCAATATTTCTTTAATGCAAGGCGATCACTGCATTTAACATTGCAGCAGCCTGAAAAGTCATCCTAATGCGAAGCCGGGGGTAGTAAATACAATAATAATACTATAGTAATAATAATTTATATTATTAATAATAAGAATAAATCAAAGATTGATTGATTGATTGATCGATCGGTGGGTGGGTGGATGTCAGGAATTTGAGAGATTTTGCATGATTATTACAATTTAATGCGTTTAATACCCCAGAACAGCTGCAATTTTGCTTTAATGCAAGGCCTGCGCTGCATTTAACATTGCAGGAGCCCAATTGCATTTAACATTTGAGAGGATTTGCAAAATTATTGCAATTAATTTTATTGCATTTAACATCCCAGGGGGTTGCAATATTGCTTTAATGCAACGCCACCGCTGCATTTAACAATGCAGCAGCCTGCAAAGTTATCCTAATACGATGCATTAGTCGCATTTAACATTTGAGAGGTTTTGCAGGATTATTATTGCATTTCACATCGCAGGGTGCTGCAATATTTCTTTAATGCAAGGCGATCACTGCATTTAACATTGCAGCAGCCTGAAAAGTCATCCTAATGCGATGCATTTGTTGCATTTAACATTTGAGAGGTTTTGCAAAATTATTGCAATTAATTTAATGCATTTAACACCCACTGTGGGTCGCTAGATGACTTTAATGCAAGGCCATCACTGCATTTAACATTGCAGTAGCCTGCAAAGTTATCCTAATACGATGCATTAGTCACGTTTAACATTTGAGAGGTTTTGCAGGATTATTATTGCATTTCACATCGCAGGGTGTTGCAATATTTCTTTAATGCAAGGCGATCACTGCATTTAACATTGCAGCAGCCTGAAAAGTCATCCTAATGTGATGCCGGGGGTAGTAAATACAATAATAATACTATAGTAATAATAATTTATATTATTAATAATAAGAATAAATCAAAGATTGATTGATTGATCGATCGGTGGGTGGATGTCAGGAATTTGAGAGATTTTGCATGATTATTACAATGATTTTAATGCGTTTAATACCCCAGAACAGCTGCAATTTTGCTTTAATGCAAGGCCTGCACTGCATTTAACATTGCAGGAGCCTAATTGCATTTAACATTTGAGAGGATTTGCAAAATTATTGCAATTAATTTTATTGCATTTAACATCCCAGGGGGTTGCAATATTGCTTTAATGCAACGCCAGCGCTGCATTTAACAATGCAGCAGCCTGCAAAGTTATCCTAATACGATGCATTAGTCGCATTTAACATTTGAGAGGTTTTGCAGGATTATTATTGCATTTCACATCGCAGGGTGTTGCAATATTTCTTTAATGCAAGGCGATCACTGCATTTAACATTGCAGCAGCCTGAAAAGTCATCCTAATGCGATGCATTTGTTGCATTTAACAATTGAGAGGTTTTGCAAAATTATTGCAATTAATTTAATGCATTTAACACCCACTGTGGGTCGCTAGATGACTTTAATGCAAGGCCATCACTGCATTTAACATTGCAGCAGCCTGCAAAGTTATCCTAATACGATGCATTAGTCCCGTTTAACATTTGAGAGGTTTTGCAGGATTATTATTGCATTTCACATCGCAGGGTGTTGCAATATTTCTTTAATGCAAGGCGATCACTGCATTTAACATTGCAGCAGCCTGAAAAGTCATCCTAATGCGATGCATTTGTTGCATTTAACATTTGAGAGGTTTTGCAAAATTATTGCAATTAATTTAATGCATATAACATTCTTTGGGGGTCGCTAGATGACTTTAATGCAAGGCCATCACTGCATTTAACATTGCAGTAGCCTGCAAAGTTATCCTAATACGATGCATTAGTCACGTTTAACATTTGAGAGGTTTTGCAGGATTATTATTGCATTTCACATCGCAGGGTGTTGCAATATTTCTTTAATGCAAGGCGATCACTGCATTTAACATTGCAGCAGCCTGAAAAGTCATCCTAATGCGATGCATTTGTTGCATTTAACATTTGAGAGGTTTTGCAAAATTATTGCAATTAATTTAATGCATTTAACACCCACTGTGGGTCGCTAGATGACTTTAATGCAAGGCCATCACTGCATTTAACATTGCAGCAGCCTGCAAAGTTATCCTAATACGATGCATTAGTCCCGTTTAACATTTGAGAGGTTTTGCAGGATTATTATTGCATTTCACATCGCAGGGTGTTGCAATATTTCTTTAATGCAAGGCGATCACTGCATTTAACATTGCAGCACCCTGAAAAGTCATCCTAATGCGATGCCGGGGGTAGTAAATACAATTATAATAATACTATAGTAATAATAATTTATATTATTAATAATAAGAATACATCAAAGATTGATTGATTGATCGATCGGTGGGTGGGTGGGTGGATGTCAGGAATTTGAGAGATTTTGCATGATTATTACAATGATTTTAATGCATTTAATACCCCAGAACAGCTGCAATTTTGCTTTAATGCAAGGCCTGCGCTGCATTTAACATTGCAGGAGCCTAATTGCATTTAACATTTGAGAGGATTTGCAAAATTATTGCAATTAATTTTATTGCATTTAACATCCCAGGGGGTTGCAATATTGCTTTAATGCAACGCCAGCGCTGCATTTAACAATGCAGCAGCCTGCAAAGTTATCCTAATACGATGCATTAGTCGCATTTAACATTTGAGAGGTTTTGCAGGATTATTATTGCATTTCACATCGCAGGGTGTTGCAATATTTCTTTAATGCAAGGCGATCACTGCATTTAACATTGCAGCAGTCTGAAAAGTCATCCTAATGCGATGCATTTGTTGCATTTAACATTTGAGAGGTTTTGCAAAATTATTGCAATTAATTTAATGCATTTAACACCCACTGTGGGTCGCTAGATGACTTTAATGCAAGGCCATCACTGCATTTAACATTGCAGCAGCCTGCAAAGTTATCCTAATACGATGCATTAGTCCCGTTTAACATTTGAGAGGTTTTGCAGGATTATTATTGCATTTCACATCGCAGGGTGTTGCAATATTTCTTTAATGCAAGGCGATCACTGCATTTAACATTGCAGCAGCCTGAAAAGTCATCCTAATGCGATGCATTTGTTGCATTTAACATTTGAGAGGTTTTGCAAAATTATTGCAATTAATTTAATGCATATAACATCCATTGGGGGTCGCTAGATGACTTTAATGCAAGGCCATCACTGCATTTAACATTGCAGTAGCCTGCAAAGTTATCCTAATACGATGCATTAGTCACGTTTAACATTTGAGAGGTTTTGCAGGATTATTATTGCATTTCACATCGCAGGGTGTTGCAATATTTCTTTAATGCAAGGCGATCACTGCATTTAACATTGCAGCAGCCTGAAAAGTCATCCTAATGCGATGCTGGGGGTAGTAAATACAATAATAATACTATAGTAATAATAATTTATATTATTAATAATAAGAATAAATCAAAGATTGATTGATTGATCGATCGGTGGGTGGGTGGGTGGATGTCAGGAATTTGAGAGATTTTGCATGATTATTACAATGATTTTAATGCGTTTAATACCCCAGAACAGCTGCAATTTTGCTTTAATGCAAGGCCTGCGCTGCATTTAACATTGCAGAAGCCTAATTGCATTTAACATTTGAGAGGATTTGCAAAATTATTGCAATTAATTTTATTGCATTTAACATCCCAGGGGTTGCAATATTGCTTTAATGCAACGCCATTAATGTACCGGGCCCTGGTGAGACCGCACCTGGAGTACTGTGTGCAGTTTTGGTCTCCAAATTTGAGGAAGGATATTCTTGCTATGGAGGGCGTGCAGCGTAGGTTCACTAGATTAATTCCCGGAATGGCGGGACTGTCGTATGTTGAAAGGCTGGAGCGATTGGGCTTGTATACACTGGAATTTAGAAGGATGAGGGGGGATCTTATTGAAACATATAAGATAATTAGAGGATTGGACACATTAGAGGCAGATAACATGTTCCCAATGTTGGGGGAGTCCAGAACAAGGGGCCACCGTTTGAGAATAAGGGGTAGGCCATTTAGAACGGAGATGAGGAAGAACTTTTTCAGCCAGAGGGTGGTGAAGGTGTGGAATTCTCTGCCTCAGAAGGCAGTGGAGGCCAGTTCGTTGGATGCTTTCAAGAGAGAGCTGGATAGAGCTCTTAAGGATAGCGGAGTGAGGGGGTATGGGGAGAAGGCAGGAACGGGGTACTGATTGATAGTGATCAGCCATGATCGCATTGAATGGCGGTGCTGGCTCGAAGGGCTGAATGGCCTACTCCTGCACCTATTGTCTATTGTCTATTGCCAGCGCTGCATTTAACAATGCAGCAGCCTGCAAAGTTATCCTAATACGATGCATTAGTCGCATTTAACATTTGAGAGGTTTTGCAGGATTATTATTGCATTTCACATGGCAGGGTGTTGCTATATTTCTTTAATGCAAGTCGATCACTGCATTTAACATTGCAGCAGCCTGAAAAGTCATCCTAATGCGATGCATTTGTTGCATTTAACATTTGAGAGGTTTTGCAAAATTATTGCAATTAATTTAATGCATTTAACACCCACTGTGGGTCGCTGGATGACTTTAATGCAAGGCCATCACTGCATTTAACATTGCAGCAGCCTGCAAAGTTATCCTAATACGATGCATTAGTCCCATTTAACATTTGAGAGGTTTTGCAGGATTATTATTGCATTTCACATCGCAGGGTGTTGCAATATTTCTTTAATGCAAGGCGATCACTGCATTTAACATTGCAGCAGCCTGAAAAGTCATCCTAATGCGATGCCGGGGTAGTAAATACAATAATAATACTATAGTAATAATAATTTATATTATTAATAATAAGAATAAATCAAAGATTGATTGATTGATCGGTGGGTGGGTGGGTGGATGTCAGGAATTTGAGAGATTTTGCATGATTATTACAATGATTTTAATGCGTTTAATACCCAAGAACAGCTGCAATTTTGCTTTAATGCAAGGCCTGCGCTGCATTTAACATTGCAGGAGCCTAATTGCATTTAACATTTGAGAGGATTTGCAAAATAATTGCAATTAATTTTATTGCATTTAACATCCCAGGGGTTGCAATATTGCTTTAATGCAACGCCAGCCCTGCATTTAACAATGCAGCAGCCTGCAAAGTTATCCTAATACGATGCATTAGTCGCATTTAACATTTGAGAGGTTTTGCAGGATTATTATTGCATTTCACATCGCAGGGTGTTGCAATATTTCTTTAATGCAAGGCGATCACTTCATTTAACATTGCAGCAGCCTGAAAAGTCATCCTAATGCGATGCATTTGTTGCATTTAACATTTGAGAGGTTTTGCAAAATTATTGCAATTAATTTAATGCATTTAACACCCACTGTGGGTCGCTAGATGACTTTAATGCAAGGCCATCACTGCATTTAACATTGCAGCAGCCTGCAAAGTTATCCTAATACGATGCATTAGTCCCGTTTAACATTTGAGAGGTTTGGCAGGATTATTATTGCATTTCACATCGCAGGGTGTTGCAATATTTCTTTAATGCAAGGCGATCACTGCATTTAACATTGCAGCAGCCTGAAAAGTCATCCTAATGCGATGCCGGGGGTAGTAAATACAATAATAATACTATAATAATAATAATTTATATTATTAATAATAAGAATAAATCAAAGATTGATTGATTGATCGATCGGTGTGTGGGTGGGTGGATGTCAGGAATTTGAGAGATTTTGCATGATTATTACAATGATTTTAATGCGTTTAATACCCCAGAACAGCTGCAATTTTGCTTTAATGCAAGGCCTGCACTGCATTTAACATTGCAGGAGCCTAATTGCATTTAACATTTGAGAGGATTTGCAAAATTATTGCAATTAATTTTATTGCATTTAACATCCCAGGGGTTGCAATATTGCTTTAATGCAACGCCAGCGCTGCATTTAACAATGCAGCAGCCTGCAAAGTTATCCTAATACGATGCATTAGTCGCATTTAACATTTGAGAGGTTTTGCAGGATTATTATTGCATTTCACATCGCAGGGTGTTGCAATATTTCTTTAATGCAAGGCGATCACTGCATTTAACATTGCAGCAGCCTGAAAAGTCATCCTAATGCGATGCATTTGTTGCATTTAACATTTGAGAGGTTTTGCAAAATTATTGCAATTAATTTAATGCATTTAACACCCACTGTGGGTCGCTAGATGACTTTAATGCAAGGCCATCACTGCATTTAACATTGCAGCAGCCTGCAAAGTTATCCTAATACGATGCATTAGTCCCGTTTAACATTTGAGAGGTTTTGCTGGATTATTATTGCATTTCACATCGCAGGGTGTTGCAATATTTCTTTAATGCAAGGCGATCACTGCATTTAACATTGCAGCAGCCTGAAAAGTCATCCTAATGCGATGCCGGGGGTAGTAAATACAATAATAATACTATAGTAATAATAATTTATATTATTAATAATAAGAATAAATCAAAGATTGATTGATTGATCAATCGGTGGGTGGGTGGGTGGATGTCAATAATTTGAGAGATTTTGCATGACTATTACAATGATTTTAATGCGTTTAATACCCCAGAACAGCGGCAATTTTGCTTTAATACAAGGCCTGCGCTGCATTTAACATTGCAGGAGCCTAATTGCATTTAACATTTGAGAGGATTTGCAAAATTATTGCAATTAATTTTATTGCATTTAACATCCCAGGGGTTGCAATATTGCTTTAATGCAACGCCAGCGCTGCATTTAACAATGCAGCAGCCTGCAAAGTTATCCTAATATGATGCATTAGTCGCATTTAACATTTGAGAGGTTTTGCAGGATTATTATTGCATTTCACATCGCAGGGTGTTGCAATATTTCTTTAATGCAAGGCGATCACTGCATTTAACATTGCAGCAGCCTGAAAAGTCATCCTAATGCGATGCATTTGTTGCATTTAACATTTGAGAGGTTTTGCAAAATTATTGCAATTAATTTAATGCATTTGACACCCACTGTGGGTCGCTAGATGACTTTAATGCAAGGCCATCACTGCATTTAACATTGCAGCAGCCTGCAAAGTTATCCTAATACGATGCATTAGTCCCGTTTAACATTTGAGAGGTTTTGCAGGATTATTAGACAATAGACAATAGACAATAGGCAATAGGTGCAGGAGTAGGCCATTCAGCCCTTCGAGCCAGCACCGCCATTCAATGCGATCATGGCTGATCACTCTCAATCAGTACCCCGTTCCTGCCTTCTCCCCATACCCCCTCACTCCGCTATCCTTAAGAGCTCTATCCAGCTCTCTCTTGAAAGCATCCAACGAACTGGCCTCCACTGCCTTCTGAGGCAGAGAATTCCACACCTTCACCACCCTCTGACTGAAAAAGTTCTTCCTCATCTCCGTTCTAAATGGCCTACACCTTATTCTCAAACTGTGGCCCCTTGTTCTGGACTCCCCCAACATTGGGAACATGTTATCTGCCTCTAATGTGTCCAATCCCCTAATTATCTTATATGTTTCAATAAGATCCCCCCTCATCCTTCTAAATTCCAGTGTATACAAGCCCAATCGCTCCAGCCTTTCAACATACGACAGTCCCGCCATTCCGGGAATTAACCTAGTGAACCTACGCTGCACGCCCTCCATAGCAAGAATATCCTTCCTCAAATTTGGAGGCCAAAACTGCACACAGTACTCCAGGTGCGGTCTCACCAGGGCCCGGTACAACTGTAGAAGGACCTCTTTGCTCCTATACTCAACTCCTCTTGTTACGAAGACCAACATTCCATTGGCTTTCTTCACTGCCTGCTGAACCTGCATGCTTCCTTTCATTGACTGATGCACTAGGACACCCAGATCTCGTTGAACTCCCCCTCCTCCTAACTTGACACCATTCAGATAATAATCTGCCTTTCTATTCTTACTTCCAAAGTGAATAACCTCACACTTATCTACATTAAACTGCATCTGCCATGTATCCGCCCACTCACACAACCTGTCCAAGTCACCCTGCAGCCTTATTGCATCTTCCTCACAATTCACACTACCCCCCAACTTAGTATCATCTGCAAATTTGCTAATGGTACTTTTAATCCCTTCGTCTAAGTCATTAATGTATATCGTGAATAGCTGGGGTCCCAGCACCGAACCTTGCGGTACCCCACTGGTCACTGCCTGCCATTCTGAAAGGGACCCATTTATCCCCACTCTTTGCTTTCTGTCTGTCAACCAATTTTCTATCCATGTCAGTACCCTACCCCCAATACCATGTGCCCTAATTTTGCCCACTAATCTCCTATGTGGGACCTTGTCGAAGGCTTTCTGAAAGTCGAGGTACACCACATCCACTGACTCTCCCTTGTCAATTTTCCTAGTTACATCCTCAAAAAATTCCAGTAGATTTGTCAAGCATGATTTCCCCTTCGTAAATCCATGCTGACTCGGAATGATCCCGTTACTGCTATCCAAATGCTCAGCAATTTCGTCTTTTATAATTGACTCCAGCATCTTCCCCACCACTGATGTCAGACTAACTGGTCTATAATTACCCGTTTTCTCTCTCCCTCCTTTCTTAAAAAGTGGGATAACATTTGCTATCCTCCAATCCACAGGAACTGATCCTGAATCTATAGAACATTGAAAAATGATCTCCAATGCTTCCACTATTTCTAGAGCCACCTCCTTAAGTACTCTGGGATGCAGACCATCAGGCCCTGGAGATTTATCAGCCTTCAGTCCCATCAGTCTACCCAAAACCATTTCCTGCCTAATGTGGATTTCCTTCAGTTCCTCCATCACCCTAGGTTCTCCGGCCCCTAGAACATTTGGGAGATTGTGTGTATCTTCCTCAGTGAAGACAGATCCAAAGTAACGGTTTAACTCGTCTGCCATTTCTTTGTTCCCCATAATAAATTCCCCTGCTTCTGTCTTCAAGGGACCCACATTTGCCTTGACTATTTTTTTCCTCTTCACGTACCTAAAAAAACTTTTGCTATCCTCCTTTATATTATTGGCTAGTTTAACCTCGTACCTCATCTTTTCTCCCCGTATTGCATTTCACATCGCAGGGTGTTGCAATATTTCTTTAATGCAAGGCGATCACTGCATTTAACATTGCAGCAGCCTGAAAAGTCATCCTAATGCGATGCATTTGTTGCATTTAACATTTGAGAGGTTTTGCAAAATTATTGCAATTAATTTAATGCATTTAACACCCACTGTGGGTCGCTAGATGACTTTAATGCAAGGCCATCACTGCATTTAACATTGCAGCAGCCTGCAAAGTTATCCTAATACGATGCATTAGTCCCGTTTAACATTTGAGAGGTTTTGCAGGATTATTATTGCATTTCACATCGCAGGGTGTTGCAATATTTCTTTAATGCAAGGCGATCACTGCATTTAACATTGCAGCAGCCTGAAAAGTCATCCTAATGCGATGCATTTGTTGCATTTAACATTTGAGAGGTTTTGCAAAATTATTGCAATTAATTTAATGCATATAACATCCATTGGGGGTCGCTAGATGACTTTAATGCAAGGCCATCACTGCATTTAACATTGCAGTAGCCTGCAAAGTTATCCTAATACGATGCATTAGTCACGTTTAACATTTGAGAGGTTTTGCAGGATTATTATTGCATTTCACATCGCAGGGTGTTGCAATATTTCATTAATGCAAGGCGATCACTGCATTTAACATTGCAGCAGCCTGAAAAGTCATCCTAATGCGATGCCGGGGGCAGTGAATACAATAATAATACTATAGTAATAATAATTTATATTATTAATAATAAGAATAAATCAAAGATTGATTGATTGATCGATCGGTGGGTGGGTGGGTGGATGTCAGGAATTTGAGAGATTTTTCATGATTATTACAATGATTTTAATGCGTTTAATACCCCAGAACAGCTGCAATTTTGCTTTAATGCAAGGCCTGCGCTGCATTTAACATTGCAGGAGCCTAATTGCATTTAACATTTGAGAGGATTTGCAAAATTATTGCAATTAATTTTATTGCATTTAACATCCCAGGGGGTTGCAATATTGCTTTAATGCAACGCCAGCGCTGCATTTAACAATGCAGCAGCCTGCAAAGTTATCCTAATAAGATGCATTAGTCGCATTTAACATTTGAGAGGTTTTGCAGGATTATTATTGCATTTCACATCGCAGGGTGTTGCAATATTTCTTTAATGCAAGGCGATCACTGCATTTAACATTGCAGCAGCATGAAAAGTCATCCTAATGTGATGCATTTGTTGCATTTAACATTTGAGAGGTTTTGCAAAATTATTGCAATTAATTTAATGCATTTAACACCCACTGTGGGTCGCTAGATGACTTTAATGCAAGGCCATCACTGCGTTTAACATTGCAGCAGCCTGCAAAGTTATCCTAATACGATGCATTAGTCCCGTTTAACATTTGAGAGGTTTTGCAGGATTATTATTGCATTTCACATCGCAGGGTGTTGCAATATTTCTTTAATGCAAGGCGATCACTGCATTTAACATTGCAGCAGCCTGAAAAGTCATCCTAATGCGATGCATTTGTTGCATTTAACATTTGAGAGGTTTTGCAAAATTATTGCAATTAATTTAATGCATATAACATCCATTGGGGGTCGCTAGATGACTTTAATGCAAGGCCATCACTGCATTTAACATTGCAGTAGCCTGCAAAGTTATCCTAATACGATGCATTAGTCACGTTTAACATTTGAGAGGTTTTGCAGGATTATTATTGCATTTCACATCGCAGGGTGTTGCAATATTTCTTTAATGCAAGGCGATCACTGCATTTAACATTGCAGCAGCCTGAAAAGTCATCCTAATGCGATGCCGGGGGTAGTAAATACAATAATAATACTATAGTAATAATAATTTATATTATTAATAATAAGAATAAATCAAAGATTGATTGATTGATCGATCGGTGGGTGGGTGGGTGGATGTCAGGAATTTGAGAGATTTTGCATGATTATTACAATGATTTTAATGCGTTTAATACCCCAGAACAGCTGCAATTTTGCTTTAATGCAAGGCCTGCACTGCATTTAACATTGCAGGAGCCTAATTGCATTTAACATTTGAGAGGATTTGCAAAATTTTTGCAATTAATTTTATTGCATTTAACATCCCAGGGGGTTGCAATATTGCTTTAATGCAACGCCAGCGCTGCATTTAGCAATGCAGCAGCCTGCAAAGTTATCCTAATACGATGCATTAGTCGCATTTAACATTTGAGAGGTTTTGCAGGATTATTATTGCATTTCACATCGCAGGGTGTTGCAATATTTCTTTAATGCAAGGCGATCACTGCATTTAACATTGCAGCAGCCTGAAAAGTCATCCTAATGCGATGCATTTGTTGCATTTAACATTTGAGAGGTTTTGCAAAATTATTGCAATTAATTTAATGCATTTAACACCCACTGTGGGTCGCTAGATGACTTTAATGCAAGGCCATCACTGCATTTAACATTGCAGCAGCCTGCAAAGTTATCCTAATACGATGCATTAGTCCCGTTTAACATTTGAGAGGTTTTGCAGGATTATTATTGCATTTCACATCGCAGGGTGTTGCAATATTTCTTTAATGCAAGGCGATCACTGCATTTAACATTGCAGCAGCCTGAAAAGTCATCCTAATGCGATGCATTTGTTGCATTTAACATTTGAGAGGTTTTGCAAAATTATTGCAATTAATTTAATGCATATAACATCCATTGGGGGTCGCTAGATGACTTTAATGCAAGGCCATCACTGCATTTAACATTGCAGTAGCCTGCAAAGTTATCCTAATACGATGCATTAGTCACGTTTAACATTTGAGAGGTTTTGCAGGATTATTATTGCATTTCACATCGCAGGGTGTTGCAATATTTCTTTAATGCAAGGCGATCACTACATTTAACATTGCAGCAGCCTGAAAAGTCATCCTAATGCGATGCCGGGGGTAGTGAATACAATAATAATACTATAGTAATAATAATTTATATTATTAATAATAAGAATAAATCAAAGATTGATTGATTGATCGATCGGTGGGTGGGTGGGTGGATGTCAGGAATTTGAGAGATTTTGCATGATTATTACAATGATTTTAATGCGTTTAATACCCCAGAACAGCTGCAATTTTGCTTTAATGCAAGGCCTGCGCTGCATTTAACATTGCAGGAGCCTAATTGCATTTAACATTTGAGAGGATTTGCAAAATTATTGCAATTAATTTTATTGCATTTAACATCCCAGGGGGTTGCAATATTGCTTTAATGCAATGCCAGCGCTGCATTTAACAATGCAGCAGCCTGCAAAGTTATCTTAATACGATGCATTAGTCGCATTTAACATTTGAGAGGTTTTGCAAAATTATTGTAATTAATTTAATGCATTTAACACCCACTGTGGGTCGCTAGATGACTTTAATGCAAGGCCATCACTGCATTTAACATTGCAGTAGCCTGCAAAGTTATCCTAATACGATGCATTAGTCACGTTTAACATTTGAGAGGTTTTGCAGGATTATTATTGCATTTCACATCGCAGGGTGTTGCAATATTTCTTTAATGCAAGGCGATCACTGCATTTAACATTGCAGCTGCCTGAAAAGTCATCCTAATGTGATGCCGGGTGTAGTAAATACAATAATAATACTATAGTAATAATAATTTATATTATTAATAATAAGAATAAATCAAAGATTGATTGATTGATCGATCGGTGGGTGGGTGGGTGGATGTCAGGAATTTGAGAGATTTTGCATGATTATTACAATGATTTTAATGCGTTTAATACCCCAGAACAGCTGCAATTTTGCTTTAATGCAAGGCCTGCACTGCATTTAACATTGCAGGAGCCTAATTGCATTTAACATTTGAGAGGATTTGCAAAATTATTGCAATTAATTTTATTGCATTTAACATCCCAGGGGTTGCAATATTGCTTTAATGCAACGCCAGCGCTGCATTTAACAATGCAGCAGCCTGCAAAGTTATCCTAATACGATGCATTAGTCGCATTTAACATTTGAGAGGTTTTGCAGGATTATTATTGCATTTCACATCGCAGGGTGTTGCAATATTTCTTTAATGCAAGGCGATCACTGCATTTAACATTGCAGCAGCCTGAAAAGTCATCCTAATGCGATGCATTTGTTGCATTTAACATTTGAGAGGATTTGCAAAATTATTGCAATTAATTTAATGCATTTAACACCCACTGTGGGTCGCTAGATGACTTTAATGCAAGGCCATCACTGCATTTAACATTGCAGCAGCCTGCAAAGTTATCCTAATACGATGCATTAGTCCCGTTTAACATTTGAGAGGTTTTGCAGGATTATTATTGCATTTCACATCGCAGGGTGTTGCAATATTTCTTTAATGCAAGGCGATCACTGCATTTAACATTGCAGCAGCCTGAAAAGTCATCCTAATGCGATGCCGGGGGTAGTAAATACAATAATAATACTATAGTAATAATAATTTATATTATTAATAATAAGAATAAATCAAAGATTGATTGATTGATCGATCGGTGGGTGGGTGGGTGGATGTCAGGAATTTGAGAGATTTTGCATGATTATTACAATGATTTTAATGCGTTTAATACCCCAGAACAGCGGCAATTTTGCTTTAATGCAAGGCCTGCGCTGCATTTAACATTGCAGGAGCCTAATTGCATTTAACATTTGAGAGGATTTGCAAAATTATTGCAATTAATTTGATTGCATTTAACATCCCAGGGGTTGCAATATTGCTTTAATGCAACGCCAGCGCTGCATTTAACAATGCAGCAGCCTGCAAAGTTATCCTAATACGATGCATTAGTCGCATTTAACATTTGAGAGGTTTTGCAGGATTATTATTGCATTTCACATCGCAGGGTGTTGCAATATTTCTTTAATGCAAGGCGATCACTGCATTTAACATTGCAGCAGCCTGAAAAGTCATCCTAATGCGATGCATTTGTTGCATTTAACATTTGAGAGGTTTTGCAAAATTATTGCAATTAATTTAATGCATTTAACACCCACTGTGGGTCGCTAGATGACTTTAATGCAAGGCCATCACTGCATTTAACATTGCAGCAGCCTGCAAAGTTATCCTAATACGATGCATTAGTCCCGTTTAACATTTGAGAGGTTTTGCAGGATTATTATTGCATTTCACATCGCAGGGTGTTGCAATATTTCTTTAATGCAAGGCGATCACTGCATTTAACATTGCAGCAGCCTGAAAAGTCATCCTAATGCGATGCATTTGTTGCATTTAACATTTGAGAGGTTTTGCAAAATTATTGCAATTAATTTAATGCATATAACATCCATTGGGGGTCGCTAGATGACTTTAATGCAAGGCCATCACTGCATTTAACATTGCAGTAGCCTGCAAAGTTATCCTAATACGATGCATTAGTCACGTTTAACATTTGAGAGGTTTTGCAGGATTATTATTGCATTTCACATCGCAGGGTGTTGCAATATTTCTTTAATGCAAGGCGATCACTGCATTTAACATTGCAGCAGCCTGAAAAGTCATCCTAATGCGATGCCGGGGGTAGTGAATACAATAATAATACTATAGTAATAATAATTTATATTATTAATAATAAGAATAAATCAAAGATTGATTGATTGATCGATCGGTGGGTGGGTGGGTGGATGTCAGGAATTTGAGAGATTTTGCATGATTATTACAATGATTTTAATGCGTTTAATACCCCAGAACAGCTGCAATTTTGCTTTAATGCAAGGCCTGCGCTGCATTTAACATTGCAGGAGCCTAATTGCATTTAACATTTGAGAGGATTTGCAAAATTATTGCAATTAATTTTATTGCATTTAACATCCCAGGGGGTTGCAATATTGCTTTAATGCAACGCCAGCGCTGCATTTAACAATGCAGCAGCCTGCAAAGTTATCCTAATACGATGCATTAGTCGCATTTAACATTTGAGAGGTTTTGCAGGATTATTATTGCATTTCACATCGCAGGGTGTTGCAATATTTCTTTAATGCAAGGCGATCACTGCATTTAACATTGCAGCAGCCTGAAAAGTCATCCTAATGCGATGCCGGGGGTAGTAAATACAATAATAATACTATAGTAATAATAATTTATATTATTAATAATAAGAATAAATCAAAGATTGATTGATTGATCGATCGGTGGGTGGGTGGGTGGATGTCAGGAATTTGAGAGATTTTGCATGATTATTACAATGATTTTAATGCGTTTAATACCCCAGAACAGCTGCAATTTTGCTTTAATGCAAGGCCTGCGCTGCATTTAACATTGCAGGAGCCTAATTGCATTTAACATTTGAGAGGATTTGCAAAATTATTGCAATTAATTTGATTGCATTTAACATCCCAGGGGTTGCAATATTGCTTTAATGCAACGCCAGCGCTGCATTTAACAATGCAGCAGCCTGCAAAGTTATCCTAATACGATGCATTAGTCGCATTTAACATTTGAGAGGTTTTGCAGGATTATTATTGCATTTCACATCACAGGGTGTTGCAATATTTCTTTAATGCAAGGCGATCACTGCATTTAACATTGCAGCAGCCTGAAAAGTCATCCTAATGCGATGCATTTGTTGCATTTAACATTTGAGAGGTTTTGCAAAATTATTGTAATTAATTTAATGCATTTAACACCCACTGTGGGTCGCTAGATGACTTTAATGCAAGGCCATCACTGCATTTAACATTGCAGTAGCCTGCAAAGTTATCCTAATACGATGCATTAGTCACGTTTAACATTTGAGAGGTTTTGCAGGATTATTATTGCATTTCACATCGCAGGGTGTTGCAATATTTCTTTAATGCAAGGCGATCACTGCATTTAACATTGCAGCTGCCTGAAAAGTCATCCTAATGTGATGCCGGGTGTAGTAAATACAATAATAATACTATAGTAATAATAATTTATATTATTAATAATAAGAATAAATCAAAGATTGATTGATTGATCGATCGGTGGGTGGGTGGGTGGATGTCAGGAATTTGAGAGATTTTGCATGATTATTACAATGATTTTAATGCGTTTAATACCCCAGAACAGCTGCAATTTTGCTTTAATGCAAGGCCTGCGCTGCATTTAACATTGCAGGAGCCTAATTGCATTTAACATTTGAGAGGATTTGCAAAATTATTGCAATTAATTTGATTGCATTTAACATCCCAGGGGTTGCAATATTGCTTTAATGCAACGCCAGCGCTGCATTTAACAATGCAGCAGCCTGCAAAGTTATCCTAATACGATGCATTAGTCGCATTTAACATTTGAGAGGTTTTGCAGGATTATTATTGCATTTCACATCGCAGGGTGTTGCAATATTTCTTTAATGCAAGGCGATCACTGCATTTAACATTGCAGCAGCCTGAAAAGTCATCCTAATGCGATGCATTTGTTGCATTTAACATTTGAGAGGTTTTGCAAAATTATTGTAATTAATTTAATGCATTTAACACCCACTGTGGGTCGCTAGATGACTTTAATGCAAGGCCATCACTGCATTTAACATTGCAGTAGCCTGCAAAGTTATCCTAATACGATGCATTAGTCACGTTTAACATTTGAGAGGTTTTGCAGGATTATTATTGCATTTCACATCGCAGGGTGTGGCAATATTTCTTTAATGCAAGGCGATCACTGCATTTAACATTGCAGCTGCCTGAAAAGTCATCCTAATGTGATGCCGGGTGTAGTAAATACAATAATAATACTATAGTAATAATAATTTATATTATTAATAATAAGAATAAATCAAAGATTGATTGATTGATCGATCGGTGGGTGGGTGGGTGGATGTCAGGAATTTGAGAGATTTTGCATGATTATTACAATGATTTTAATGCGTTTAATACCCCAGAACAGCTGCAATTTTGCTTTAATGCAAGGCTTGCGCTGCATTTAACATTGCAGGAGCCTAATTGCATTTAACATTTGAGAGGATTTGCAAAATTATTGCAATTAATTTTATTGCATTTAACATCCCAGGGGGTTGCAATATTGCTTTAATGCAACGCCACCGCTGCATTTAACAATGCAGCAGCCTGCAAAGTTATCCTAATACGATGCATTAGTCGCATTTAACATTTGAGAGGTTTTGCAGGATTATTATTGCATTTCACATCGCAGGGTGTTGCAATATTTCTTTAATGCAAGGCGATCACTGCATTTAACATTGCAGCAGCCTGAAAAGTCATCCTAATGCGATGCATTGTTGCATTTAACATTTGAGAGGTTTTGCAAAATTATTGCAATTAATTTAATGCATTTAACACCCACTGTGGGTCGCTAGATGACTTTAATGCAAGGCCATCACTGCATTTAACATTGCAGCAGCCTGCAAAGTTATCCTAATACGATGCATTAGTCCCGTTTAACATTTGAGAGGTTTTGCAGGATTATTATTGCATTTCACATCGCAGGGTGTTGCAATATTTCTTTAATGCAAGGCGATCACTGCATTTAACATTGCAGCAGCCTGAAAAGTCATCCTAATGCGATGCATTTGTTGCATTTAACATTTGAGAGGTTTTGCAAAATTATTGCAATTAATTTAATGCATATAACATCCATTGGGGGTCGCTAGATGACTTTAATGCAAGGCCATCACTGCATTTAACATTGCAGTAGCCTGCAAAGTTATCCTAATACGATGCATTAGTCACGTTTAACATTTGAGAGGTTTTGCAGGATTATTATTGCATTTCACATCGCAGGGTGTTGCAATATTTCTTTAATGCAAGGCGATCACTGCATTTAACATTGCAGCAGCCTGAAAAGTCATCCTAATGCGATGCCGGGGGTAGTGAATACAATAATAATACTATAGTAATAATAATTTATATTATTAATAATAAGAATAAATCAAAGATTGATTGATTGATCGATCGGTGGGTGGGTGGGTGGATGTCAGGAATTTGAGAGATTTTGCATGATTATTACAATGATTTTAATGCGTTTAATACCCCAGAACAGGACTTCCGGTGGCGCTATGGAGGGCTAGAGAGTAACGCCAGCCAGCTCCTTGTAAAAAAACGGAGAAAAACCGGGGATAAATTGACCTACCTGTTGCCTGCTGTCTGTGTAGCGATTGTACCGATTGTTGTGAGTGACGCTATCAGGAGCGCGTCAATGTTTCCACAGCACAGCCCCCCCGCGGATAAAACGAAAAGTCGGGCTACCAGGCAGAATCCGCGGGAAGGCCTGACTGAAGCCTCGGCCTCAGGTAGGACGTTATCCCAAGAAGATGTGACGGGGAAAAAATTGACCAAAAAAGCGGAAGGTGAGGAACTCAAAAACTTTATTGCAAGTGAAATTTCTGGTTTGAGGGAAGAAATAAAGCAGATGAATGTTACTGGAGAAATAAAAAAAATTAAGGAGGAAATGAAGGACTTAAAGCTTGAGACTAAGAATATAGCAGATGATTTGAAGAATGATTTGTCGAAAGAAATCTCTGAAATAATATTTGGACTATCAAAGGAGATGAATGAGAAAATTAAAAATGGGAAAGTTGAATTTGATGAAAGGCTGAATCCTGTGGAAAAGGCATTGAATCAGCAGACGGGCGCTATAAAAGACCTTGAAGACCTAGCCGAAACAAGCGCTCACACTACAGCAAAACTCGTTACAGAAACTCAACGTCTAACTGATATGCTGGTCAAAATAAACGAGAAATGTATTGAACTGGAAGGTCGCCAGAGAAGACAGAACTTAAGAATTGCAAGTATCCCAGAAGGGGAAGAGAAAGATCAAGATATCCGAGAATTTACTGCAAATTTACTGCAAAAAGTTTTATCTCTGGACCAAAAGCCTCAACTAGCCCGAGCACATAGAGTGATGAGACGCCAGACAAGAGTAGGCGCACCCCCAAGACAAATGATAATAAAAGTACAAAACGACTATGTTGTGGAGGAGATAATGCAAAAAGCATCAAGAAACAGAAAGCTTGATTTTAAGGGTAACAGGATCAGCATTTATCGAGATTATCCAGCAGAGGTTGCAAGGAAACGAAAAGCATTCAACGAGACCAAAAGTATTCTGAGGGGAGTGGAGGATTTGAAATATGGTGTGAGTTATCCAGCTACCTTAAGAGTTACTTATGACAAGAAGGAATACTTTTTCTCCGACACTGAGAAAGCACTGGACTTTGCCAAGAAGATTATGCCATGAGAGGATGCCTGATCCCTCATTATGAATAAATGACTTTGCAGGACTGCATGGAATTGAATTGATGACTAAAGAAGCTGAGAAAGAAGTGGATCGGAAATTTTGCCATGGATACTAATAACTGCGCTACTAATGAATACTAAAATTATACCGCGGTATTTTTAACAATTAGAATCAATAATTATTACTAATGACTAATACTTGCTTATAAAGTTACTTATAATGGAATGATTTTATCATTTGTATCATAATTTTTCCAATTATTGGAACTTGATATACCCCCGGTAAAATATTGCTATGGAACACAAGTTCCAAGAAATATAGGGGCTGGATAAGTTCGAAACATCAACTACGGAAGTCGGTAGATGGGTAGCCATGCTAGTATGGCTAGCACTAACTGCACTAACATTAGATGTAGTTTTTTCCTTCTTTGTGCACAATACTAATTTTCTAATCTATTCTCTTTTTTTCTCTATTACAAACTATCATTATTATTTTCAGTTTGAACGGAGTTACAAATTGGAGCAAAGGAGATATATACGTGAGAGGCATTTAAGAGTCTTAAAATTCGTCTATTCAGAGTTCGGGTGCGGGGTCGGGTCTGTTGAACTGAACCATTGGCTCGATTACAGACCCCCATAGACAAAAAATGCAAGATTTAAAAATGAATATGGGGAATGAAGGAATAACGTTTTGCAGTTGGAATGTTAAAGGTATTAATGAGCCAATTAAGAGAGGTAAAGTATTAGCACATTTAAAAGCAATTAAAGCGGACGTGATTTTCATCCAAGAAACACATTTAAAAAAAGATGCCGAGCATAGGTTGAAAGCTAAATGGATAGATAAAACATATCATTCTTCTTTTACACATAAATCAAGAGGCGTAGCAATATTATTTCGGAAAGGTACTTTATTCAAACATACATCAACTATAACCGATAAGGATGGCAGATACATTATTGTAATAGGAGAATTAAATGCACAAAAAATGATTTTTGTTAATGTATATGGACCAAACTTTGATAGTCCACTGTTCTTTAAGAAAATATTTAACTGCATTCCGGAAATAGCACAACATAATTTAGTAATTGGAGGAGATTTAAATTGTACTTTAGATTCCTATTTAGACAGATCAACAAGACAAAGGAAAACCAAATCACATTCCAGTGACTTATTAAATGCATATATGGATACTAGTAATATTAAAGATGTTTGGAGAGTGGAAAACCCAACTGGACGAGAATACTCATTTTATTCACCTGTACATAAAACCTATTCAAGAATAGATTATTTTTTGGTCGACGCTAAACTTATCTCACTCACTTATAATTCAAAATACCATAATATTACAATCTCAGATCATGCACCTTTAACATTCATGATTAAATTAAATGGAATGTCCGAGAAACAAGCATATTGGAGATTTAACCCACAAATTGTGAACGAAAAGTCATGCCAGGAATATATTATTAAACAGATTCAAATATTTTTTGAGGTAAATGACAACCCTGACACACCTATTTCTCTTATGTGGGAAACGTTTAAAGCGTATGTTCGAGGTACATTAATTTCTGCTCAAGCTTTTTATAATAAAGAGAACAGGATTAAGCAACAAATATTGGAAAGTGAAATCAAACAACTAGATATAGAAAATGCGAGAATGCCATCTACTCTAAAATATAATAAAATTGCGGTATTGAAATATAAATTAAATAAAATGTATTCAGAACAAGTCATAAAACTCTATCAAAAAACAAAACAATTACATTTTGAATTTGGAGACAAACCACAAAAACTATTAGCACGTCAGTTACGAAAAATGGAAGGGGAAAAAATAATTCATAAAATTAGAACAGAGACAGGAGAATTATTAAAAATGCCCAAGGACATAAATGATAGATTTCTCCAATATTATCAGAGCCTTTACTCAACTAAAACCGTAGCACAATCAGAAGGAATAGCAGACTTTTTAAAAAAATGTAATTTAAAAGGTTTAGATTCAAACGATAGAGAAGTATTAGAAAGGGAGATTACGACAAAGGATATTGAGGAGTCTATTGGTTCTTTAAAAAATGGTAAAGCAGTAGGACCAGATGGTTTAGGCTCCGAATTTTATAAAAAATTTTATGATTTGCTTAGCCCACGTTTACATAGACTGTATGAGTATATATATACTCAACAGAAACTTCCAGATACTCTAAATGAATCTATAATAACACTCATTCCTAAAGCTGATAAAGATCCGGAAGATCCGGGATCATACAGAGCAATTGCACTGTTAAATACAGATCAAAAAATTTTAACTAAAATACTAGCGTATAGATTAAGTACAGTGATGAATAAATTAATACACCCTGACCAAACAGGCTTCATTCAGAAACGATACTCATACTATAATCTAAGAAGATTATTTAATATTATATATTCCAAGAGAATTATTAATGAAGATCTAGCAATAATCTCACTTGATGCTGAAAAAGCATTTGATCAGGTTGAATGGTCTTATTTATTTTCGGTGATGGAAAATATGCAGCTAGGGGAGAAATTCTGTACATGGATAAAACTGTTATATACAAATCCCACGGCCAGAATATTTACAAACCAAAGGTTGTCATCGAAATTTATCCTATCTAGAGGTTGTAGACAAGGATGCCCGTTATCCCCATTATTATTTGCGCTTGCTATTGAGCCACTGGCAGAAAGAGTTAGGGGGCATCCGGAAATACATGGATATAACACAAAGGACACAGTGAATAAAATTTCTCTATACGCAGATGACGTATTAATTTACATTACAAAACCAGAAATTAGTATTCCAAACTTATTAAAGCTAATAACCCAATTTGGTTCACTTTCAGGATACAGAATAAATTGGAATAAAAGCGAAATTATGCCAATAAGGGAACATAATAAACAGATAATACAACAATTTCCATTTAAAATAGTAAATGAAAAATTTAAATATCTAGGTATCTATGTAACTAAGATATATACATCATTATTTAAAGCAAATTTCCCCCCATTACTGAACAAACTACATAAGAATATTCAATATTGGAAAACACTCCCTATCTCAATGGTTGGCAAAATTAATGCCATAAAAATGATTTTTTTACCGCAAATATTATACCTTTTTCAGACAATTCCGATATATATGACAAAAAACTTTTTTTAAAAATTGGACTCTATTGTTAATGATTTTATCTGGGATTATAAGAATCATAGGATAAACAAAAGACACTTGTGTAAATCAAAAATAAATGGAGGCCTGGCTTTACCCAATTTTTTGTTTTATTTCTGGGCAGTTAATATTAAAAATATGAATTTCTGGTTGGAAGAAATAGATCATCAACCAGACTGGTTAAAAATGGAAAAGGAAGATTGTTTACCTTTTGATATTGGTTCGATATTATTTGCTACGTCTAAATTAAACAAAAAAATTTATAGGGAAAACCCTATAATATTTAGTGCTATACGAATTTGGAAACAATTAAAAAAGACATTAAAATTAGATAATTTATCACTTTTTCTTCCAATTGTGAATAATCCTTTGTTTAAGCCTTCATGGGTAGACGGGGGTTTTACACAATGGAAGGATTATGGAATTAAAAATATGGGACAACTTTATAAGGAAGGCACCTTTCTGACATTTCAGGAGTTGCAACAGACTTATGGTCTTCGTGGAAATGATTATTTCAGATATCTTCAACTTAGAGATTATGTAAAATCGAACTCCCAAAATTTTCGAATTAGAAATTCAGAAATTCTTGATGAATGTTGGAACAAACATCCTAATACAGAAAAATTAATATCTTATATATATAATATCTTATTAGACAGTGACATTCCCTCCACGGACTTATACAGACAAAAATGGGAAAAAGAATTAAACCAAGTAATTACGAAAGAAACTTGGGAAGAAAGTTTGCAACATATACATCAGTGTTCACTAAACGCCAGACATTCTCTAATACAATTTAAAGTAATACATAGGTTACACTATTCAAAAACAAAACTACATAAAATTTTCCAACATATCTCACCTAAATGTGATAAATGTCAACATTTAGAAGCTACATTATTTCATATGTTTGCAAACTGTATAAAAATTAAAAAATTCTGGGTTAAATATTTTTAGCATAATATCTAAAGTAACCAGCACACAATTGGACCCAGATCCAAAATTAATTATACTCGGAATATTAGAATTAAATCAAACATTAAGAACAACACAAAGAAACTTTATGGATTATAGTTTAATAACAGGAAAAAAATTAATTCTAAAATTTTGGAAAGGCCCTACGGCCCCCACAATCAAAATGTGGATTATAGAAATGACGGAGACCTTAAACGTGGAAAGAATCAGATTTTCCCTGTTGGACAAACAGGAATTATTCATTGGAACATGGTCTCCTTTTATTGATTACTTAAAGGGTCAGAATGGTTCAGCACAGGAACCTGACTAGCACTCGGACTAAAGAATGGATGAAATGCTATACTTTGAAATGTACGAATATATCTCGAATGAAGTTTTTGTTATTTTAATAAATTTCTCCATTCTTCTTTAACTAACTTTTTCCTTATCTTTATAATTTGTTTTTGTTTTTGTTTTTATTTTTCTTCTCTCTCTTTTCTTTCTTTACTTCATCTATTTCTTTAGTTCTATCTAGTTTTTTAAAAAAAAGGGGCAAAAGGTATTGGAGACAATATAATAATAATTGACAATATTATCAATTTAAAAATGTATGACTGTAAAGATGTAAACAGGTTATGTACCTATCCCCAATAAAAAATTTATCTTAAAAAATAAATAAATAAATAAATAAATACCCCAGAACAGCTGCAATTTTGCTTTAATGCAAGGCCTGCGCTGCATTTAACATTGCAGGAGCCTAATTGCATTTAACATTTGAGAGGATTTGCAAAATTATTGCAATTAATTTGATTGCATTTAACATCCCAGGGGTTGCAATATTGCTTTAATGCAACGCCAGCGCTGCATTTAACAATGCAGCAGCCTGCAAAGTTATCCTAATAGGATGCATTAGTCGCATTTAACATTTGAGAGGTTTTGCAGGATTATTATTGCATTTCACATCGCAGGGTGTTGCAATATTTCTTTAATGCAAGGCGATCACTGCATTTAACATTGCAGCAGCCTGAAAAGTCATCCTAATGCGATGCATTTGTTGCATTTAACATTTGAGAGGTTTTGCAAAATTATTGCAATTAATTTAATGCATTTAACACCCACTGTGGGTCGCTAGATGACTTTAATGCAAGGCCATCACTGCATTTAACATTGCAGCAGCCTGCAAAGTTATCCTAATACGATGCATTAGTCCCGTTTAACATTTGAGAGGTTTTGCAGGATTATTATTGCATTTCACATTGCAGGGTGTTGCAATATTTCTTTAATGCAAGGCGATCACTGCATTTAACATTGCAGCAGCCTGAAAAGTCATCCTAATGCGATGCATTTGTTGCATTTAACATTTGAGAGGTTTTGCAAAATTATTGCAATTAATTTAATGCATATAACATCCATTGGGGGTCGCTAGATGACTTTAATGCAAGGCCATCACTGCATTTAACATTGCAGTAGCCTGCAAAGTTATCCTAATACGATGCATTAGTCACGTTTAACATTTGAGAGGTTTTGCAGGATTATTTTTGCATTTCACATCGCAGGGTGTTGCAATATTTCTTTAATTCAAGGCGATCACTGCATTTAACATTGCAGCAGCCTGAAAAGTCATCCTAATGCGATGCCGGGGGTAGTAAATACAATAATAATACTATAGTAATAATAATTTATATTATTAATAATAAGAATAAATCAAAGATTGATTGATTGATCGGTGGGTGGGTGGGTGGATGTCAGGAATTTGAGAGATTTTGCATGATTATTACAATGATTTTAATGCGTTTAATACCTCAGAACAGCTGCAATTTTGCTTTAATGCAAGGCCTGCGCTGCATTTAACATTGCAGGAGCCTAATTGCATTTAACATTTGAGAGGATTTGCAAAATTATTGCAATTAATTTTATTGCATTTAACATCCCAGGGGGTTGCAATATTGCTTTAATGCAACGCCAGCGCTGCATTTAACAATGCAGCAGCCTGCAAAGTTATCCTAATACGATGCATTAGTCGCATTTAACATTTGAGAGGTTTTGCAGGATTATTATTGCATTTCACATCGCAGGGTGTTGCAATATTTCTTTAATGCAAGGCGATCACTGCATTTAACATTGCAGCAGCCTGAAAAGTCATCCTAATGTGATGCCGGGGGTAGTAAATACAATAATAATACTATAGTAATAATAATTTATATTATTAATAATAAGAATAAATCAAAGATTGATTGATTGATCGATCGGTGGGTGGGTGGGTGGATGTCAGGAATTTGAGAGATTTTGCATGATTATTACAATGATTTTAATGCGTTTAATACCCCAGAACAGCTGCAATTTTGCTTTAATGCAAGGCCTGCGCTGCATTTAACATTGCAGGAGCCTAATTGCATTTAACATTTGAGAGGATTTGCAAAATTATTGCAATTAATTTTATTGCATTTAACATCCCAGGGGGTTGCAATATTGCTTTAATGCAACGCCAACGCTGCATTTAACAATGCAGCAGCCTGCAAAGTTATCCTAATACGATGCATTAGTCCTGTTTAACATTTGAGAGGTTTTGCAGGATTATTATTGCATTTCACATCGCAGGGTGTTGCAATATTTCTTTAATGCAAGGCGATCACTGCATTTAACATTGCAGCAGCCTGAAAAGTCATCCTAATGCGATGCATTTGTTGCATTTAACATTTGAGAGGTTTTGCAAAATTATTGCAATTAATTTAATGCATATAACATCCATTGGGGGTCGCTAGATGACTTTAATGCAAGGCCATCACTGCATTTAACATTGCAGTAGCCTGCAAAGTTATCCTAATACGATGCATTAGTCACGTTTAACATTTGAGAGGTTTTGCAGGATTATTATTGCATTTCACATCGCAGGGTGTTGCAATATTTCTTTAATGCAAGGCGATCACTGCATTTAACATTGCAGCAGCCTGAAAAGTCATCCTAATGCGATGCCGGGGGTAGTAAATACAATAATAATACTATAGTAATAATAATTTATATTATTAATAATAAGAATAAATCAAAGATTGATTGATTGATCGATCGGTGGGTGGGTGGGTGGATGTCAGGAATTTGAGAGATTTTGCATGATTATTACAATGATTTTAATGCGTTTAATACCCCCAGAACAGCTGCAATTTTGCTTTAATGCAAGGCCTGCGCTGCATTTAACATTGCAGGAACCTAATGGCATTTAACATTTGAGAGGATTTGCAAAATTATTGCAATTAATTTGATTGCATTTAACATCCCAGGGGGTTGCAATATTGCTTTAATGCAACGCCAGCGCTGCATTTAACAATGCAGCAGCCTGCAAAGTTATCCTAATACGATGCATTAGTCGCATTTAACATTTGAGAGGTTTTGCAGGATTATTATTGCATTTCACATCGCAGGGTGTTGCAATATTTCTTTAATGCAAGGCGATCACTGCATTTAACATTGCAGCAGCCTGAAAAGTCATCCTAATGCGATGCATTTGTTGCATTTAACATTTGAGAGGTTTTGCAAAATTATTGCAATTAATTTAATGCATATAACATCCATTGGGGGTCGCTAGATGACTTTAATGCAAGGCCATCACTGCATTTAACATTGCAGTAGCCTGCAAAGTTATCCTAATACGATGCATTAGTCCCGTTTAACATTTGAGAGGTTTTGCAGGATTATTATTGCATTTCACATCGCTGGGTGTTGCAATATTTCTTTAATGCAAGGCGATCACTGCATTTAACATTGCAGCAGCCTGAAAAGTCATCCTAATGCGATGCCGGGGGTAGTAAATACAATAATAATACTATAGTAATAATAATTTATATTATTAATAATAAGAATAAATCAAAGATTGATTGATTGATCGATCGGTGGGTGGGTGGGTGGATGTCAGGAATTTGAGAGATTTTGCATGATTATTACAATGATTTTAATGCGTTTAATACCCCAGAACAGCTGCAATTTTGCTTTAATGCAAGGCCTGCGCTGCATTTAACATTGCAGGAGCCTAATTGCATTTAACATTTGAGAGGATTTGCAAAATTATTGCAATTAATTTTATTGCATTTAACATCCCAGGGGGTTGCAATATTGCTTTAATGCAATGCCAGCGCTGCATTTAACAATGCAGCAGCCTGCAAAGTTATCCTAATATGATGCATTAGTCGCATTTAACATTTGAGAGGTTTTGCAGGATTATTATTGCATTTCACATCGCAGGGTGTTGCAATATTTCTTTAATGCAAGGCGATCACTGCATTTAACATTGCAGCAGCCTGAAAAGTCATCCTAATGCGATGCATTTGTTGCATTTAACATTTGAGAGGTTTTGCAAAATTATTGCAATTAATTTAATGCATTTAACACCCACTGTGGGTCGCTAGATGACTTTAATGCAAGGCCATCACTGCATTTAACATTGCAGTAGCCTGCAAAGTTATCCTAATACGATGCATTAGTCCCGTTTAACATTTGAGTGGTTTTGCAGGATTATTATTGCATTTCACATCGCAAGGTGTTGCAATATTTCTTTAATGCAAGGCGATCACTGCATTTAACATTGCAGCAGCCTGAAAAGTCATCCTAATGCGATGCATTTGTTACATTTAACATTTGAGAGGTTTTGCAAAATTATTGCAATTAATTTAATGCATTTAACATCCACTGTGGGTCGCTAGATGACTTTAATGCAAGGCCATCACTGCATTTAACATTGCAGCAGCCTGCAAAGTTATCCTAATACGATGCATTAGTCCCGTTTAACATTTGAGAAGTTTTGCAGGATTATTATTGCATTTCACATCGCAGGGTGTTGCAATATTTCTTTAATGCAAGGCGATCACTGCATTTAACATTGCAGCAGCCTGAAAAGTCATCCTAATGCGATGCCGGGGGTAGTAAATACAATAATAATACTATAGTAATAATAATTTATATTATTAATAATAAGAATAAATCAAAGCTTGATTGATTGATCGGTGGGTGGGTGGGTGGATGTCAGGAATTTGAGAGATTTTGCATGATTATTACAATGATTTTAATGCGTTTAATACCCCAGAACAGCTGCAATTTTGCTTTAATGCAAGGCCTGCGCTGCATTTAACATTGCAGGAGCCTAATTGCATTTAACATTTGAGAGGATTTGCAAAATTATTGCAATTAATTTGATTGCATTTAACATCCCAGGGGGTTGCAATATTGCTTTAATGCAACGCCAGCGCTGCATTTAACAATGCAGCAGCCTGCAAAGTTATCCTAATACGATGCATTAGTCGCATTTAACATTTGAGAGGTTTTGCAGGATTATTATTGCATTTCACATCGCAGGGTGTTGCAATATTTCTTTAATGCAAGGCGATCACTGCATTTAACATTGCAGCAGCCTGAAAAGTCATCCTAATGCGATGCATTTGTTGCATTTGTTGCATTTAACATTTGAGAGGTTTTGCAAAATTATTGCAATTAATTTAATGCATTTAACACCCACTGTGGGTCGCTAGATGACTTTAATGCAAGGCCATCACTGCATTTAACATTGCAGCAGCCTGCAAAGTTATCCTAATACGATGCATTAGTCCCGTTTAACATTTGAGAGGTTTTGCAGGATTATTATTGCATTTCACATCGCAGGGTGTTGCAATATTTCTTTAATGCAAGGCGATCACTGCATTTAACATTGCAGCAGCCTGAAAAGTCATCCTAATGCGATGCCGGGGGTAGTAAATACAATAATAATACTATAGTAATAATAATTTATATTATTAATAATAAGAATAAATCAAAGATTGATTGATTGATCGGTGGGTGGGTGGGTGGATGTCAGGAATTTGAGAGATTTTGCATGATTATTACAATGATTTTAATGCGTTTAATACCCCAGAACAGCTGCAATTTTGCTTTAATGCAAGGCCTGCGCTGCATTTAACATTGCAGGAGCCTAATTGCATTTAACATTTGAGAGGATTTGCAAAATTATTGCAATTAATTTGATTGCATTTAACATCCCAGGGGGTTGCAATATTGCTTTAATGCAACGCCAGCGCTGCATTTAACAATGCAGCAGCCTGCAAAGTTATCCTAATACGATGCATTAGTCGCATTTAACATTTGAGAGGTTTTGCAGGATTATTATTGCATTTCACATCGCAGGGTGTTGCAATATTTCTTTAATGCAAGGCGATCACTGCATTTAACATTGCAGCAGCCTGAAACGTCATCCTAATGCGATGCATTTGTTGCATTTAACATTTGAGAGGTTTTGCAAAATTATTGCAATTAATTTAATGCATTTAACACCCACTGTGGGTCGCTAGATGACTTTAATGCAAGGCCATCACTGCATTTAACATTGCAGCAGCCTGCAAAGTTATCCTAATACGATGCATTAGTCCCGATTAACATTTGAGAGGTTTTGCAGGATTATTATTGCATTTCACATCGCAGGGTGTTGCAATATTTCTGTAATGCAAGGCGATCACTGCATTTAACATTGCAGCAGCCTGAAAAGTCATCCTAATGCGATACCGCGGGTAGTAAATACAATAATAATACTATAGTAATAATAATTTATATTATTAATAATAAGAATAAATCAAAGATTGATTGATTGATTGATTGATTGATTGATCGATCGGTGGGTGGGTGGGTGGATGTCAGGAGGAACCGTACACCAATAAAGATTTTTTCACAGACAGCACTTGTTTATAACGCGCGCGCACACACACGCACGACACCTGTTTATTCTTTATCCCTGTTCCGTATAAGTATGTATGTATGTACGGGGTTAATCAATATCTGTTATGGGCTGAGTGTAAGACAAGTGTTTGGGCCCTTCAGGTTGGCGCGGGTGGCAGGCAGGCAGGCAGGCAGATAAAAGACGGCCATCGCAAGCTTGGTCACAACTGCTGGAGTGTCGGAGTGTCTACTAGACTGGGGTAAGTCAGTCAGCTCACACACACACACACACACACACACACACACACACACACACACACACACACACGCACACAATTAGGGTGACGTCTGTTTTTTATTGCTGGGGGGGGGAGAGAGAGGGGGGGAGAGATAGAGCTGGGGGAGAGAGAGAGGGGGGGAGAGAGCTGGGGGAGAGGGAGAGGGGGGGAGACCCAAACACAAACCCAAACACAGACCCAAACACAAACACAAACCCAAACACAAACACAAACACAGACCCAAACACAAACCCAAACACAGACCCAAACACATACGCAAACACAAACCCAAACACAGACCCAAACACAAACACAGACCCAAACACAGACCCAAACACAAACACAAACCCAAACACAAACACAAACACAAACACAAACCCAAACACAAACACAAACCCAAACACAAACACAAACACAAACCCAAACACAGACCCAAACACAAACACAAACACAGACTCAAACACAAACCCAAACACAAACACAAACACAAACCCAAACACAGACCCAAACACAAACAAAACACAGACTCAAACACAAACCCAAACACAGACCCAAACACAAACCCAAACACAAACCCAAACACAAACACAAACACAAACCCAAACACGGACTCAAACACAGACCCAAACACATACCCAAACACAGACCGAAACACAAACCCCAAAAAAAACAAAAAACAATAACTTTGTTAAAAAACGGAGCTAGTATTAATTTTTTTTTTACATCTCACGGAAGTCCTTAGATTTCTTGCCACCTTAGGGTGGCTAACACTAACTGCACTAATTGTAGTTGTAGTTTTAGTTGTCTCTTCTTCTTTCCTGCACTCTTTTAACCTTTTATATATTGATTTTGTTTTTAGATTTAACTTTTATTATTATGTCATTTTTCAGAATTTATATACTTTTGGGAGATATTTCCGGGAAACACTCTACGTAGTACAAAAGATCATCCACCCTTCATTCAAGAAAAATGTTGTAGTCCGGGTGCCAGACCATTTGCTTTATTATAGACTATTTATCGGTTAAGATGCAAGATTCTATTAGGAAAACAGGGGGTAAAGGTATTACATTTTGTAGTTGGAATGTCAAGGGTGTTAATGAGCCAATTAAAAGAGGTAAAGTACTTTCACATTTAAAATCTATTGATGCAGACATAATGTTCCTTCAGGAAACTCATCTAAAAAATGTAGCACATAATAGACTGAAAGGCAAATGGATTGATAAAGTATTTCATTCATCGTTCCCCTTTAAATCAAGATGTGTTGCTATTTTAATTCGTAAGGGTATACCATTTATACATACTTCCTCTATAGTCGACACTGAAGGTAGATATGTTATATTAGTGGGAGAACTATATTCTACAAAATTGATATTGGTGAATGTCTATGCACCAAATTTTGATAATCCGTTATTTAAAAAATATATATTTAATACCATTCCAGAATTTGGACAATATAACTTGATAATTGGAGGAGATTTAAATTGTACATTAGATCCTTATTTGGATAGATCTTCAACTCAAAGGAAAACAAAATCCAAGTCGTGTGAATTATTAAACTCTTATATAAATAGTGCAAATATAAAAGATGTTTGGAGGATTGATAATCCTTCAGGCCGAGAGTATTCATTTTATTCACCAGTGCATAAAACTTATTCAAGAATTGACTATTTCTTGGTGGACTCCAAACTTATTCCATATATGTATAATTCAAAATATCATAATATTATTATATCCGATCATGCCCCTTTAACATTTAGGGTAAAACTCCAAGGAGTAACGGGGAAACAGACTAATTGGAGATTTAATCCGCAAATCTTAAATGAAAAAGCATGTTATGACTATCTTAAATCGCAATTTCAGACTTTTTTTTACGGAAATGACCTTCCTGAAACACCTGCGTCCCTGTTTTGGGAAACATTTAAAGCGTTTGTGAGAGGATGTATTATTGCTTTTCAAGCGTCTCAAAATAAGAAGAAGCGAGCTGAACAACATGACCTAGAAAGTCAGATAAAACAGTTAGACATAACAAATGCCATCGCTCCCTCTATTGAAATACATAATAAAATTGCAGCTCTCAAATATAAGTTAAATTATATTCTCTCAGCTCATATTTTAAGGCTTTTTCAATATACTAAACAAAAACATTTTGAATTTGGAGATAAACCACAGAAATTGCTTGCACGTCAACTCCGTAAATTAGAAGATGATTCTACAATTCATAAAATTAGATCAGAAAATGGAGATTTGCTTAAATTACCTAAGGATATTAATCAGAGATTTTTGCAATTTTATCAGTCAGTATATTCATCAAAAATAACAGATAGTTCTGCGCAGATGCAAAACTTTTTGCAGGAATGTAACCTTCCTGGTTTGAATGTGAGTGATAGAAATTTACTGGGCGCAGAAATAACTATGAAAGACGTTGAAGAGACCATTAAATCCATGAAAAATGGGAAGACTCCTGGCCCTGATGGCTTAAATAATGAATTTTATAAATTTTTTAGTGATTTGATCTCTCCACGTTTGCAAACTGTATATAGTCACGCCTTTAAACAACAGAGATTACCACAAACTCTGACTGAATCAACAATAATCCTCATTCCTAAAAAAGATAAGGATTCTGAAGACCCTGGTTCGTATAGGGCGATAGCTCTTTTAAATACTGATCAGAAGATATTAGCGAAAATCTTAGCTCAGAGATTAAGTCTAGTTATAGATAAATTGATACACCCCGATCAATCAGGCTTTATAGCCAAACGATATTCATTTTTCAACTTGAGACGCTTGTTCAATATAATTTATTCAAATAGACTATTAAATGAAGATTTAGCAATCATCTCGCTAGATGCTGAAAAAGCATTTGATCAAGTAGAATGGCCCTATCTTTTCTCAGTGATGGAAAAATTTCAACTAGGTGAAAATTTTTGTTCATGGGTGAAACTTTTATATACATCCCCAACAGCTAGAATATTAACTAATCAAATGCTGTCATCTAAATTTCATTTATTTAGGGGTTGTAGACAAGGATGTCCACTATCACCGCTTCTATTTGCCCTCGTTATAGAACCACTTGCTGAGAGTATTAGATCAAATTCAGATATTCATGGCTATAACACTAAACAAACAACCAATAAAATTTCTTTATATGCGGATGATGTATTAATATATATTACAAAGCCAGAAATTAGCATTCCGAATTTATTAAATCTCATAACTCAATTTGGTTCATTTTCAGGGTATAGAATTAACTGGTACAAAAGTGAAATTATGCCAATAATGGAGCATAATCCGGCCATACTTCAACAATTTCCTTTTAAAATTGCCTATGAAAAGTTTAAATATCTTGGAATTTACGTGACTAGGAAATATACTTCTTTATTTAAATTAAATTTTCCTCCTTTACTCACTAAATTACACAGAAATATCCAATTTTGGAAAACACTCCCTATATCATTAGTTGGTCGTAGTAATGCTATAAAGATGATCTTTCTTCCACAGCTACTATACTTATTTCAAGCAATTCCGATCTATCTTCCAAAAAAGTTTTTTTTTTAAATTGATTCAATTGTTACTAATTTTATTTGGGACTACAAGACTCATAGAATAAATAAAAGACATCTATGTAAGTCTAAAATTAATGGAGGAATTGCCTTACCTAACTTTTTATTTTATTATTGGGCGGTTAATATTAAAAATATAACCTGCTGGTTGGATGATTCTGATCAACAACCGGATTGGTTAAAGATGGAGAAAGAGGATTGTTTACCATTCGATATTGGTGCGATCCTCTTAGCTCCAATAAATTTAAATAAAAAAACATATGGAGGTAATCCCATTATACACAGTGTTATCCGTACCTGGAAACAATTAAAGCTTACGTTAAAATTGAATAAATTATCTGTTTTCCTTCCTATTGCGAATAATCCTTCTTTTAAACCGTCTGTCTTAGATAGAGGATTTGCTCAATGGAAAAGTTATGGAATTAAAAGGGTGGGAGATCTTTATCATAAGGGAACTTTTCTTTCTTTTCAGGATTTACAGCAGAAGTACGAATTACATGTTAATAATTATTTTAGATATTTACAACTTAGAGATTATGTAAAATCACACATGCAAGAATATAAGTTTAGAGGTCCAGAAACACTTGATGTATGCCTGAATCGACATTATAATTCAAATAAATTAATATCCTTTATTTACAATATTCTCCTTGACACTGACATTCCGTCATCAGAATCTTATAGACGAGCATGGGAGGACGAATTGAATCAATTTATAATGCAAGATATATGGGATGAAAGTTTACAACATATACATCAATGTTCATTGAATACTAGACATTCCTTAATACAATTTAAAATAATACATAGATTACATTATTCGAAGACGAAATTAAATAGGATTTTTCCTAGTATCTCTCCTATTTGTGATAAATGTCAATTTCAAGAAGCTAATTTAACTCATATTTTCGTAACTTGTATAAAAATGCAAAACTTCTGGTTGGAGATTTTTAAAATAGTTTCTAAAGTTATTAATAAAAAATTAGATATGGATCCAAAATTAATTATATTAGGATTATCAGAACATACTACAAATTTTACAGCAAGTCAGGTACATTTTCTTGATTACAGTCTAATAACTGCGAAAAAATTAATACTTAAATTTTGGAAAAAACCAATAACCACCACAATTAAAATGTGGACTACGGAAATGACAGAGACCCTGCATTTGGAAAAAATAAGGTTTGCCTTAATCGACAAACCTGAGTTGTTTTTAAAAATATGGTCTCCATTTATTGAATTTTTAGAAAAGTAAATGGGTTTGGCACAGGACTAAAATAAAAAATTTAAATTAAAAGTTGAAACTTGAGTTAGGGGTTGGATGTACAACTGTGGTTATTGTCTCCCGGATCTACTCCCTTTAATTTTTATTGTTAGATCCTTTTTTTAACCCTCTTATTCTCTCTCCCCAAGTTTATAGTTTTTTTTTTCATTTTTACTTTCTCTCTTCAAAAATTTAAAAATTGAAGCTATGTAAGAACTTTGTAACAAATGTGTTTTTTAATTTCTATTTGTACATATGCTTTTTAAAAAAAAGAACCAAACCCTATGGTACTGTTCATCATTTGCGATGAACTCAACCAATCTCACCTCAGGAATGCACAGGTAACTAAAATCAACATCTCTCTCTCTCCCCCAGCCCACCCCCTCGGCAGGGCTTAAGCACTCTGGCCTACACGACCAGTAAGTATGCCTGCCGTTCCATTTGTCATCCGATCATTTATTGGTGGTGCTCCTGCTGGCTTTCAGAAAGATTTAAGAACGAAGCACCAACGAAAAGAGCAACACAGCAGTGGTCTGCCCTCAGTCGATGAAGTGGAACTCTTATTAAGCTATTTGCAGTTTTACAGAGCGAATGCACAGTAATCGGTCCGATTGCATAATCGTTGCGGAACATTGAGTTAATATGAAAGCAAATTATCAGGAAATCAACTCAATCGAAGTCCGGGCCGCATACAAAGACTGCGGCAAACCTCAATAATGAGCAGTTAATGGACGACGAAACAAATCTCCATCATCAAACAATACAAATCTTTCATGTCAAAGGAGAATACAAATGCAGTAATCTTGAATAAAGAGACTTAACTCAGCGGGTCATGCAGCATCCGTAGAAGCAGCTGACGTAAGTTGAAGATTCGAGGCCATGAGACGGAGCACAAGGCATCAATGATTAGAAAGTTGGAAAGTAAATGATTGGGCCGATCAGTAACAACATGTGAATGTTCCTGTGTAGCGTAGTGCATGGCTGGGGATCAGAGTGAAGATGTTCCGTCTGCCTGTACGGGAGGACTGGATAAAGCTCATGATGGAACAGATGGGGAGTGAGAAGAGAGGTTCCACTGAATGGAATAGACAGAGAGCAGGTGGTGAACAGAGTGGCGTCACTTGGTGTTAAATGTTATCTGGGCATGTTGGGATCTGTCCTCGTCTGGGGTAGGAATCTGCAATAAAGGCATCAGGAAGATGCACTTCCGTTTACAAGGCAACGGATCAGGAATGGAAATTCCATCCCGATGCACAGACGACCTCACAGTGAATAATAATTGCTTATGGGATCCATTTTACTCCAGAACCCCTTCCTGCATCATTTATAGGTTCAAGGTGAATGTGGAAAAGATTAGTATGAAACTGATGGGTAACTTTTTCACGCAAAGGATGGTGGATGTATGGAACAAGCTGCCAGAGGAGGTCGTTGAGGCAGGAACTGTCCAAACATGTAAGAAGCAGTTAGACAAGTACATGGATCGGACAGATTTGGAGGCATATGGGCCAAACGCGGCCAGGTGGGAGTCGTGTAGCTGGAACATGTTGGCCGGTGTGGGCAAGTTGGGCCGAATGGCCTGTTTCCACTCTATCATTCTATGACTCTATGAGTCTATGCATGAATTGCTATCTGAATTAAGTATCTGTGCTCTCTGAAGGCAGATTTCCCGTGCATTGGGAATATTGCGGTGATCGGAATCGAACCCCGGCCACCTGCTCGGGATTCAACTGGCGGGGCACCGTTGCCGATTGATGAAAGGAGACGCACAAATAGCACAGTGTTTCCCCCGGAGCGGGAGCCGGAATAATGACAGTCTGGTGCAAAAACTCAGGAAACATAAAATCGGAAAATATGCGAGGATTTCTCACGGAATGATATCGCGCGTCCGGACGCCATGAGACCAGCGGTCCGCGGTCTGTCGAAGGATGTGTTCGGTTTCATCAAGAAATGCACGTGACGGCTGTTTATCAATAGAGACATTTAGGTCTCGCCCTAATCAGAATGCTTTGGATGAAAAGGGAGATTCACACTTGGTTAATGTCCTGATCTGAGGCTTTGAAGCAAGATGACCCTGAACGGAACACGAAGGACAAGTGTGATCTCCGCAAGTCAAACAGGGATAAGGGGATTCCAAATCAGGCTGGGCGCTCAATTCAAGCAAGCGGATGCCTTGCGACTGCATTGGCTCTGATGACCACCACGGTTTACGAGCCGAACAATGCATCTCTACTGTTGGATAACCCGCTTTGAACAGGGAAACACTGTTTCATCAATGCGTATTCACCCGCCACCCGATGGTTCTGTCTAATACATCCCGATGGCAGAGATCATAAAGCATGGAGACATATAGCGCGGAAACAGGCCGTGCCGCACAACATCCACGTGTCGATTAAAATGGACCATCTGATCTAATTCGGTTTGCCCATATCCCCGAAAACCTTTCCAAACCGTGTACCCGTCCAAATGTCCTTCACATTGTTTGTGCCTCAGCATGTTTCTGGGCAGGTCGTTTCACATTTCTTCAATCCTCTGAATGAAATAGTTGCCCCTCACATTTATATTAAACATTAACATCTCTCACCTTAAACCCATGCCCTATCGTGCTTGATTTTCCTACCCTGTTAAAAAGACTGTGCATTCACTCCATTTGCTCCCCTCATACCCTTTTCGCCTGTAGAGGTCACCTCTCAGGCCCCTGTGCTCCTAGGAATAAAGTCCAAACCTGTCCAACCAAGCCCTGTAGCCCAGGCCCTCGAGTGCTGGCAACATTTTCATCAATCAAGCATGATGGCATCTTTCACGAAGATCAATTCTCGGTGAGCGGTCCGTCCGAACGAACCATCTGGTCCGGTTTTGAAATCGTGCGCCCTTCAAGGTATTCGCCGCCATCTGTAAACATTGGTTTGGTGTCAGTTGCAAACATACTAACTATGGGCGCACAGGTAGAGTTGCTGCCTTACAACGCTGGCAGCTGAAGACCCGGGTTCGATTCCGACTATTGTGCTGTCTGTTCGCAATCCGTACGTTCCCCCGTGAGTTTTCTCCGAGATTGTTGGTTGCCTTCCACACTCCAAAGACCTACAGGTTTGTAGTTTAATTGGCTTGGTATGAGCCAAGTGCATGTAGGATTGAGTTAATATGCGGGGATCGCTGGTTAGGGCGGACTCGATGGGCCGAAGGGCCTGTTTCCGCGCTGTAAGTTTAGACTGTGGCAAAGGACAGTGATCAGCAGGTGATGGAAGAGGATAAAACAAATATCTTCCACCGACCCAGAAAAAAGTTTCGTATCAAAAGGGAATAAAGATACTAAACCTGAAATCTTGAATCTTGGAGGAACTCAACTGGTCAAGCAGGTCTGTGAAAGCAACAGGTCTAATTCGACGTTTCGGCCCTACTCCCAGTGAGGTCGAGCACAAGGAGCTGAATTATTATAAAACAGGTAAAGGGTTCACTGAGATTGTCAGGGAGAACATGGGATGTGCTGTGTAGCATAGCGTATGACTGAGGGTCGGAATGAGATCTTCCGTCTATCTGTTCGGGAGGACAGGATGAAGGTCCTGACGGAACAAATGGGAAGTGAGGAGAAAGATTCCACAGAGAGAAATAGACAGAGGGAGGGTGGTGAACAGACTGACGACACTGAGTGTGAACATATCGTCTGAATGTTGAAATCTGCTCTAGTTAATTGTGGAAAGCTGGAATATGAGAGCAGAAAAACGCACTAATGCTAATATAAGAAAATAACTGCAGAGGCTGGTACAAATCGAAGGTATTTATTCACAAAGTGCTGGAGTAACTCAGCAGGTCGGGCAGCATCTCGGGAGAGAAGGAATGGGTGACGTTTCGGGTCGAGACCCTTCTTCAGACCCTTCACTAATGCTAATGGTATGTTGGCCTTCATAACGAGAGGATTTGAGCATAGGAGTAAAGAGGCCCTTCTGCAGTTGTACCGGGCCCTGGTGAGACCACAGCTGGAGTATTGTGTGCAGTTTTGGTCTCCTAATTTGTGGAAGGACATCCTTGCTATTGTGGTAGGTCCGGAGGATAATCCCCGGGATGGCGGAACTGTCATATGGGGAACGTTTGTAAAGATTGGGCTTGTCTTCACTGGAATTCAGTAGTAGCTGGCTGGCGTGATAACTAGATGGCTGGATAACCAGTGAGCTAGATTTTTAGCCAATAGGATGGACAGCCAGGGAGCACATTAGCTGTCTAGATAGAAACATAGTTTGCTACCTGGGTAGCTAGCTACCCGCATTGCATAACTTGAAAGCTAGATAGCTGGATGTGTAGATAAATGAATAACTAGATTGCAAGATCGCTAGCTAGAGATATAGGCAGCTCTCTGTGGGGTGCGCTCCCTCTCTCGCGAGGCCCACAGAGGGAGATCTAGTCATATCTAGGTTTGTAGATAGCTACCTTGCAAGCTGAAATGACAGATAGATCGCTCACGCCGGCTATATATCTAGATGCCTGGATGACTAGATGGCTAAATTGCTTTCTGGCTAGACGGTTGGAAGGCTAGCTGGCTACTCGGGAAATTGGTCAGATGGGAAGCTGGCTGGCTGGGTAGATGGCGAACTGAATAAAGCCAGATGGCTGGGTGGTCAGATGGCGAGATGGCTTGATAAGTAGATGGCTAGAAGGCTTGATGGCCATCTGGCTAGTTAGCTAGATAGTTTTCTCCGAGATCTTCGGTTTCCTCCCACACTCCAAAGACGTACAGCTATGTAGGTTAATTGACTGGGTAAATGTAAAAATTGTCCCTAGTGTGTGTAGGATAGTGTTAATAGTGTTAGTGTGCGGGGATCGCTGGGCGGCACGGACTTGGTGGGCCGAAAAGGCCTGTTTCCGCGCTGTATCTGAAATATGAAATAATATGAAATACCTTAGCAGCTAGCTAGATAGATAGATGACTTCATGTCTAAATGGCTGGTTAGCTAGGTAGCAATAGGTGGTAGGTAGATAGCTAGATAGCCAGTTTAAGAAATAAATAGCTAGATTCATTGCTACAGAGTTAAATGGATAGATAGCTCTATAATTAAATCTCTATATAGCTCGTTAGACTGCTAGCTAGATAGCTGGATAGCTAGATAGGTGGATTGCTAGCCAACAGGATAGATAACTAGGTAGATAGCTAGATATATAGCTAGCTAAATAATAAGATAGCTCGCTTGGTAAATTCCTACAAGACTAAATAGCTATATAGCTAGGTGGATAGCTAGATAGGGAGATAGATAGACAGTTAGATAGATAGCTAGTTAGTCTGTTAGCTATATAACTAGACAGCTGGATGAA
>NW_027601820.1:0-71301 GCF_053455715.1 Rhinoraja longicauda
TCCTCCCTCCTTCCATCCCTCCCCTCCTCCAGGTTACATTGGAAACCCTACGAGGGACGGGCCCAACGGGGAAAGAGGGGTACTGGGAAAAGGGGAGGTCCCCCTCCCTCCCCCCTTCACCCCTCCCCCTCCCCCCTTCCCCCCCAACCCCTTCCCCCCTCCCCATTCCCCCTCCCTCCCACCCCCTCCCTCCTCTCTCCCTCCCCCCCCTCCCCTCCCCTCCCCCCTTCCCCCCTCCCCCCTTCTCCCCTCCCCCTTCCGCCGTCCCTCCCACCTCCCTCCCTCATCTCTCGCCTCCCCCCTCCCCTCCCCCCTCCCCTCCCCTCCCTCCCTCCCTCCCCCCTCCCTCGCCTTCCCCCTCCCTCCCACCCCCCTCCCTCCTCTCTCCACCCCCCCTCCCCTCCCCCCTCCCCTCCTCCCCTCCCCCCCTCCCCCTCCCTCCCTCCCCCCTCCCCCCCACCTCCCCCTCCTCCCCGTCCCCACTTCCCCCCTCCCCCATTCCCCCCTCCCCCCTCCCCTACCTCCCCCCTCCCCTCCCCTCCTCCGTCCCTCCCCCTCCCCTCCTCCCTCCCTCCCCCTTCCCTCTCCCCACTCCCTCCCGGTTACAATGGAAACCCTACGAGGACGGGCCCAACGGGCACACTTGTGCTGGTATACTATTAAAACTCAGATCTTGTTTATATATATTTTTTGGGTTTGACCTGAATATTTGATATGTTCGCGCGTAACAGCGATTGCGGCAAAACGGTGAACCGTAGCGCGACGGTTTTCGCACCGCCTTAATCGCCAACCTCCCAAACGACCGGCCGTGATATTTTCCATTTGATTTAGTCGCATGTTTTTTAAGTTACAGAGTTTTTAAAGCGCTGCCCCCCCCCTTTTCAGGGGGACGCTGCGGTCCGGATTTAGTCTTCAGCTTGTGATGTCACAATGCCCCTGTGAGATGAGCTCGAGCTGACCCCCCTCCCCCCCCCCTTCAGCGTGTGATGTCACAATGGACAAGCAGCTGCTATTGGGTGTCTACTCTTTACAAATTTACATCTTTTTATTTTTAACCTTTTTTTTCAAGGTCTTCAGCTTGTGACGTCACAATGCTCGTGTGAGATGGTTCTACATTGTTGCGAAAAGCAGCTGATTGTTTTTTAAAGTTGTGTTTTTTTATTGCAAGTCACTTAACATACACAGATCAGCATGGGGCCCCTATGCTCGTGGGCCACCGGAGCAAGTGTTTCGAAAAAAGAAAGGGGGAGGTCCCCCTTCCCCCCTCAACCCCTTCCTCCCCACTCCTTCCCACCTCCATCCCCACTCCCTCCCCCCCTCCTCCCCAACTCCCTCCCCATCCCTCCCCACCTCCCTCACCTCTCGGGGACGGGCCCAACGGGGAAAGAGGGGTACTGGGAAAAGGGGACGTCCCCTTTCTCCCCCCCTCCCTCCACCTTCCCCCTCTTCCCCCTCCCCCCTTCCCCCTCCCCTCCCACCCCTTCCCCCCTCCCCTCCCCCCTCCATCCCCCTCCCCTCCTCCCTCCCTCCCCCCTCCCTCCCCGCCTCCCGGTTACAATGGAAACCCTACGAGGATGGGCCCAATGGTGATAGAGGGGTACTGGGAAAAGGGGAGGTCCTCCTCCCTCCCCCCTTCCTCCCCCCTCCCTCCACCTCCCCCCTTCCCCCTCCCCCCCTTCCCTCCCCTCCACCCCCTTCCCTCCCCTCCTCCCTCCACACCTCCCTCCTCCCTCCCTCCCCCCTCCTCCCCGCCTCCCGGTTACAATGGAAACCCTACGAGGACGGGCCCAACGGGAAAGAGGGGTACTGGAAAACGGGTAGTCCCCCTCCCTCCCCCTTCCCCCTCCCTCCCCCTACCCCCTACCCACTCCCTCCCCTCTCCCTCCCCCTTCCCCTCCCCCTCCCCTCCCCCCTCCGTCCCCTCCTTCCCTCCTCCCTCCCCCTACCCCCTCCCTCCCCCCACTCCCCCTCCCGGTTACAATGGAAACCCTACAAGGACGGGCCCAACGGAAAAGAGGTGTACTGGGAAAGGGGAGATCCCCCTCCCTCCCCCTTCCCCCCTCCCCTCCCCCCTCCCTCCCCCCTACCCCCTCCCTCCCCCCTCTCCCCCTCCTCCCTCCTCCCTCCCTCCCACTTCCCTCCCTCCCCTCCTCCCGGTTACAATGGAAACCCTACGAGTACGGGCCCAACGGGGAAAGAGGGGTACTGGGAAAAGGGGAGGTCCCCCTCCCTCCCCCCTTCCCTCTCCAATCCCTCCCCTCCTCCCTCCCTCCCCTCTGCCTCCCCTTCCCCCCTCCCCTCCCCCTCCCCCCTACCCCGCTCCCTCCCCTCTCCCCCCCTTCCCCCCTCCCCTCCCCCCTCCCATCCCCCCCTCCCCTCCCCCCTCCACACCTCCCTCCTCCCTCCCTTCCCTCCCCCCCACTCCCCTCCCGGTTACAATGGAAACCCTACGAGGACGGGCCCAACGGGCACACTTGTGCTAGTATACTATTAAAACTCAGATCTTGTAGGTTTGTATCAGGATTTGTGTATTTATCAGTGATTCCGGCAAAACGGTAAACCGTGGCGCCACGGTTTTTGCACCGCCTTGATCACCAACCTCCCGGCTGACCGGCCGCGATATTTTCATTTAATTTGTTCGTATGTTTTTAAAGTTACAGAGGTTTTAAAGCGCTGCCCCCCCCCCTTATTGAAGTTTCTATAGGGGGCGCTGCGGTGCGGATTTAGTCTTCAGCGTGTGATGTCACAATGGACAAGCAGCTGCTATTGGATGTCTGCTCTTTAGAAATTTACATCTTTTTATTTTTAACCTTTTTTTTCAAGGTCTTCAGCTTGTGACGTCACAATGCTTGTGCTACATTGTTGCGAAAGGCAACTGATTGTTTTTTAAAGTTGTGTTTTTTATTGCAAGTCATTTAACATACACAGATCAGCATGGGGCCCCTATGCTCGTGGGCCACCGGGGCAAGTGTTTCGAAAAAAGAAAGGGGAGGTCCCCCTTCCCCCCTCAACCCCTCCCTCCCCCCTTCCCCCTCCCCTCCCCCCCTCCCTCCCCCCTCCCTCCAACTCCCCCCTTCCCCCTCCCCTCCCACCCCTTCCCCCCTCCCCTTCCACCTCCCCTCCCCTCCCCCCTCCATCCCCCTCCCCTCCTCCCTCCCTCCCCCTCCCTCCCCGCCTCCCGGTTACAATGGAAACCCTACGAGGACGGGCCCAACGGGGAAAGAGTGGAGATCCCACTCCCTCCCCCCTTCCCCCTCCCCTCCCTCCCCCTCCCCCCCTACCCCTCTCCCTCCCCCCTCCCCCCTTCCCCCATCCCCCACTCCCCTCCCCTCCCCCTCCCTCCCCCTCCCACCCCCTCCCCCCTACCCCCTTCCCTCCCCTCTCCCTCCCCTTCCCCACCCCTCACTCTCCCTCCACACCTCCCTCCTACCTCCCTCCCCCTTCCCTCCCTCCCCTCCTCCCGGTTACAATGGAAAGCCTACGAGGACGGGCCCAACGGCGAAAGAGGGGTACTGGGAAAGAGTGGAGATCCCCCTCCCTCCCCCCTTCCCCCCTCCCCTCCCTCCCCCTCCCCCTCTACCCCTCTCCCTCCCCACTCCCCCCCTTCCCCCATCCCCCACTCCCCTCCCCTCCCCCTCCCTCCCCCTCCCTCCCCCTCCCCCCTACCCCCTTCCCTCCCCTCTCCCTCCCCTTCCCCACCCATCCCTCCCCCTCCCCTCCTCCCTCCACACCTCCCTCCTACCTCCCTCCCCCTTCCCTCCCTCCCCTCCTCCCGGTTACAATGGAAAGCCTACGAGGACGGGCCCAACGGGGAAAGAGGGGTACTGGGAAAAGGGGAGGTCCCCCTCCCTCCCCCCTTCCCCCCTCTTCTCCCCCCTTCCCCCTCCCCTCCCTCCTCCCTCCCCCTCCCCCCTACCCCTCTCCCTCCCCCCTCCACTCCCTTCCCCCTCCCCCTCCCCTCCTCCATCCACACCTCCCTCCTCCTCTCCCTCCCCCTTCCCTCCCTCCCCCCCTCCCGGTTACAATGGAAACCCTACGAGGACGGGCCCAACGGGGAAAGAGGGTTACTGGGAAAAAGGGGAGGTCCCGCTCCCTCCCCCCTTCCCCCCTAACCTCCCCCCTCCTTCCCCCTCCCTCCCCCCCACCCCCCCTCCCCTCCCCCCTCCCTCCACCCTCCCTCCAACTCCCCCTTCCCCCTCCCTCCCACCCCTTCCCCCCTCCGCTCCCACCCCTTCCCCCTCCCCTCTACCCTCCATCCCCCTCCCCTCCTCCCTCCCTCCCCCTCCCTCCCTGCCTCCCGGTTACAATGGAAACCCTACGAGGACGGGCCCAACGGGGAAAGAGTGGAGGTCCCCCTCCCTCCCCCTTCCCCCCTCCCCTCCCTCCCCCCTACCCCTCTCCCTCCCCACTCCCCCCCTTCCCCCCTCCCCCACTCCCCACCCCTCCCCTCCCTCCCCTCCCCTCTCCCTCCTCACCTCCCTCCTCCCTCCCTCCAACTCCCCCCTTTCCCCCTCCCCTCCCACCCCTTCCCCCTCCCCTCCCACCCCTTCCCCCTCCCCTCCCCTCCCCCCTCCATCCCCCTCCCCTCCTCCCTCCCTCCCCCCTCCCTCCGCTCCTCCCGGTTACAATGGAAACCCTACGATGACGGGCCCAACGGGGAAAGAGGGGTACTGGGAAAAGGGGAGGTCCCCCTCCCTCCCCCTCCCCCCTACCCCTCTCCCTCCACCCTCCCCTCCCTTCCCCCCTCCCCCTCCCCTCCTCCATCCACACCTCCCTCCTCCCTCCCTCCCCTTCCCTCCCTCCCCTCCTCCCGGTTACAATGGAAACCCTACGAGGACGGGCCCAACGGGGAAAGAGGGGTACTGGAAAAAGGGGAGGTCCCCCTCCCTCCCCCCTTCCCCCCTCCTCTCCCCCCCTCCCTCCCCCCTCCCTCCCCGTCCCCTCCCTCCCTTCACCTCCCTCCCCCTCCCTCCTCCCTACCCCCTCCCTCCCTCTCCCATCCCCCCCTTCCCACCTCCCCTCCCCCTCCCTCCCCCTCCCCTCCTCCCTCCCTCCCCTTCCCTCCCCCCACCCTCCCCCTTCCCTCCCCCCACCCTGCCCTTCCCTCCCCCCCCCCCACTCCCCTCCCGTTTACAATGGAAACCCTACGAGGACGGGCCCAACGGGCACACTTGTGCTAGTCTATCTATCTATCTATCTATCTATCTATCTATCTATCTATCTATCTATCTATCTATCTATCTATCTATCTATCTATCTATCTATCTATCTATCTATCTATCTATCTATCTATCTATCTATCTATCTATCTATCTATCTATCTATCTATCTATCTATCTATCTATCTATCTATCTATCTATCTATCTATCTATCTATCTATCTATCTATCTATCTATCTATCTATCTATCTATCTATCTATCTATCTATCTATCTATCTATCTATCTATCTATCTATCTATCTATCTATCTATCTATCTATCTATCTATCTATCTATCTATCTATCTATCTATCTATCTATCTATCTATCTATCTATCTATCTATCTATCTATCTATCTATCTATCTATCTATCTATCTATCTATCTATCTATCTATCTATCTATCTATCTATCTATCTATCTATCTATCTATCTATCTATCTATCTATCTATCTATCTATCTATCTATCTATCTATCTATCTATCTATCTATCTATCTATCTATCTATCTATCTATCTATCTATCTATCTATCTATCTATCTATCTATCTATCTATCTATCTATCTATCTATCTATCTATCTATCTATCTATCTATCTATCTATCTATCTATCTATCTATCTATCTATCTATCTATCTATCTATCTATCTATCTATCTATCTATCTATCTATCTATCTATCTATCTATCTATCTATCTATCTATCTATCTATCTATCTATCTATCTATCTATCTATCTATCTATCTATCTATCTATCTATCTATCTATCTATCTATCTATCTATCTATCTATCTATCTATCTATCTATCTATCTATCTATCTATCTATCTATCTATCTATCTATCTATCTATCTATCTATCTATATACTATTAAAACTCAGCTCTTGTAGGTTTGTATCAGGATTTGTGTATATATCAGTGATTCCGGCAAAACGGTAAACCGTGGCGCCATGGTTTTTGCACCGCCTTGATCACCAACCTCCCGGCTGACCGGCCGCGATATTTTCATTTAATTTGTTCGTATGCTTTTAAAGTTACAGAGGTTTTAAAGCGCTGCCCCCCCCCCTTATTGAAGTTTCTATAGGGGGCGCTGCGGTGTGGATTTAGTCTTCAGCGTGTGATGTCACAATGGACAAGCAGCTGCTATTGGGTGTCTGCTCTTTACAAATTTACATCCACACCTCCCTCCTCCCTCCCTCCCCCTTCCCTCCCTCCCCTCCTCCCGGTTACAATGGAAACCCTACGAGGACGGGCCCAACGGGGAAAGAGGGGTACTGGGAAAAGGGGAGGTCCCCCTTCCTCCCCCCCTCCCCTCCCCTCCCTCCCCCCTACCCCCGTCCCTCCACCCACACCTCCCCTCCCTCCCTCCCCCCTCCCTACCCCCTCCCTCCTCTCTCCCTCCCCCATCCCCCCCTTCCCCCCTCCCCTCCCCCTCCCTCCCCCTCCCCTCCTCCCTCCCTCCCCTTCCCTCCCCCACCCTCCCCCTTCCCTCCCCCTTCCCTCCCCCTTCCCTCCCCCTTCCCTCCCCCCCATTCCCCTCCCGTTTACAATGGAAACCCTACGAGGACGGGCCCAACGGGCACACTTGTGCTAGTATACTATTAAAACTCAGATCTTGTGTTATATTTATATATATGTTTCATGTTTTTAGTTTGTACCTATCAGTGATTTCGGCAAAACGGTAATCCGTCGCGCCACGGTTTTTGTACCGATTGAATCGCCAATCTCCTGGAAAACCGGCCGTGATATTTTCATTTAATTTGGTCGTATATATTTTAAATTACAGAGGTTTTAAAAGTTTAGACATCTCATTTTTTAACTGATTTATTGGTCTTCAGCGTGTGATGTCACAATGCCCCTGTGAGATGAGCTCGAGCTGTCCCCCATCCCCCCCCCCCCCCCCCCCCCCCGCGGTATTCAGCGTGTGACGTCACAATCGACAAGCAGCTGCTATTGGGTGTCTACTATTTACAGAGGTTTTAAATTTACATTTTTTTATTTCTGACCTTTTTTTTCAAGGTCTTCAGCTTGTGTGACATTGTTGCGAAGAGCACTTATATATCGCGGAGAGAGCTTACATATCGCCGTGAGAAGCACTTAGTCACCGGGAATGTTGCAAGAAAAGCACTATTTGTTTTAAAGTAGCGTTTATTGTTATTGCGAGTCACTTAACATACACAGAACAGCATGGGGCCCCTATGCTCGTGGGCCACCGGGGCAGGTCTTTCGAAAAAATCATTTAGAGTGTGTCTGGGGAGAGAGAGAATGGGGGGGTCTGAGAATGGGGACTGGGAGAGGGACAACAGGGGTCGTTGCGGAGGGGGCTTGATGGTGGGGGAAAGAGGGGTACTGGGAAAAGGGGAGGTCCCCCTCCCTCCCCCTCCCCCCCTAACCCCTCCCTCCAATCTCTCTCCACCCTCCCCCACCTTCCCCACTCCCCCCCTTCCCCCCTCCCCTCCCCCCCTCCCTCCCCCTCCCCCTCCCCTCCTCCCTCCACACCTCCCTCCTCCCTCCCTCCCCCTTCACTCCCTCCCCTCCTCCCGGTTACAATGGAAACCCTACGTGGACGGGCCCAACGGGGAAAGAGGGGTACTGGGAAAAGGGGAGGTCCCCCTCCCTCCCCCCTTCCCCCCTTCCCCCTCCCTCCCCCTCCCTCCCCCCTCCCCCCTACCCCCCTCCCTCCCCCCTAGCCCCCTCCCTCCCATCTCCCTCCGCCCTTCCCCCCTCCCCTCCTTCCCCCCTACCCACCCTCCAACCCTCCCCTCCCCCTCCCTCCCCCTCCCCTCCCCACTCCACACTTCCCTCCTCCCTCCCTCCCCCTTCCCTCCCCCCCACTCCCCTCCCGGTTACAATGGAAACCCTACGAGGACGGGCCCAACGGGCACACTTGTGCTAGTATACTACTAAAACTCTTCGTTCGTATGTATGTATGCAAACATTCCGTGTGTATGTACGGAAGATTACGAAGTGTCTTTGCTTGACGCTTAACTTACAAACCCTACTCCTCCGAGACGGTACACCAAAGCGCTACGATTTTTGTACCACCATATTCACCATTAACCTGGGCAACTATTGTAAGTACTTTCATTCAAATTGAAGCTACCTTTTTAAAGCTAGAGAGATATTAAAGTTTAAAGTTTTCATTTCTAACCCTTTTCTTGAAGGGGCTTCAGCGTGTGACGTCACAATGGCACCCGTGCACCAATGAGAGATCAGCTCGCGATGGACAAGCAGCTGCTATTGGGTGTTTACTACTTTAAATTTACATAATTTTTTTTCTGACCTTTTTTTCAAGGTCTTCAGCTTGTGACGTCACAATGCTTGTGTGAGATGGTTGCAAAATTGTTGCGAAAAGCAACTGCCAGTTTTTTAAAGTTGTGCAAGTCACTTAACATACACAGATCAGCATGGGGCCCCTATTCCCTCCCTCCCCCCCTTCCAACCTCAACCCCTTCCTCCTCACTCCTTCCCACCTCCATCCCCACTCCCTCCCCCCCTCCTCCCCAACTCCCTCCCCACCTCCCTCACCCCTCCTCCCCTATCTCCCCCCCTCCCTCCGTCCCTCCATCCCTCCCCCCCTCCCTCCACCCTTCCATCCTTCTCCCCCTCCCCCCTCCTTCCACCCTCCCTCCCCCCCTTCTGGTTACAATGGAAACCCTACGGGGACGGGCCCAACGGGGAAAGAGGGGTACTGGGAAAAGGGGAGGTCCCCCTCCCTCCCCCCTCACTCCCCCCTCCCTCCCTTCTCCCTCCCCCCCTCCCTCCCCCTCCCCTCCTCCCTCCACACCTCCCTGCTCCCTCCCTCCCCCTTCCCTCCCTCCCCTCCTGCCGGTTACAATGGAAACCCTATGAGGACGGGCCCAACGGGGAAAGAGGGGTACTGGGAAAAGGGGAGGTCCCCCTCCCTCCCCCCTCCCCTCCCCCTTCCCTCCCTCTCCCCTCCACCCTCCACACCTCCCTCCTCCCTCCCTCCCCCTTCCCTCCCTCCCCTCCTCCCGGTTACAATGGAAACCCTACGAGGACGGGCCCAACGGGGAAAGAGGGGTACTGGGGAAAGGGGAGGTCCCCCTCCCTCCCCCTTCCCCATCCCATCCCCCCTCCCTCCCCTCTCCCTCCCCATCCCCCCTTCCCCCCTCCCCTTCCTCCCCTCCTCCCTCCCCTCCTCCCTCCCTTCCCTTCCCTCCCTCCCATCCTCCCAATGCTTGTGTGAGATGGGTGCTATATTGTTTCGAAAAGCACCACTAACAGATCGCAGTGAGAAGCACTATGTGACCGCGAATGTTTCAAAACAAGCACTTAAAAAGCACTTATCTTTTTTTAAAGTTTTTTTTAAAATTGCAATTCACTGAACATACACAGATCAGCATTGGGCCCCTATGCTAGTGGGCCACTGGGGCAAGTGTTTCGAAAAAAGCACTGAGAGTGTTTCTGGGGGAGAGAGAATGGGGGGGGTCTGAGAATGGGGACTGGGGAGGGGGACAACAGGGGTCGTTGCGGAGGGGGCTTGGTGGTGGGGGAAAGAGGGGTACTGGGAAAAGGGGAGGTTCCCCTTCAACCCTCAACCCCTTCCTCCCCCTCCTTCCCACCTCCATCCCCACTCCCTCCCCCCCTCCTTCCACCCTCCCTCCCCCCCTCCCGGTTACAATGGAAACACTATGGGGACGGGCCCAACGGGGAAAGAGGGGTACTGGGAAAAGGGGAGGTCCCCCTCCCTCCCCCCTCCCCCTCCCCCCTACCCCCTTCCCCCCTCCACTTCACCCTCCACTCCACCCACCCCTCCCCCCCTCCCTCCCCCTCCCCTCCTCCCTCTACACCTCCCTCCTCCCTTCCTCCCCCTTCCCTCCCTCCCATCCTCCCGGTTACAATGGAAACCCTGCGAGGACGGGCCCAACGGGGAAAGCGGGGTACTGGGAAAAGGGGAGGTCCCCCTCCCTCCCCCTCCCCTCCTCCCACCACACCTCCCTCCTCCCTCCCTCCCTCCCCCTTCCCTCCCTCCCCTCCTCCCGGTTACAATGGAAACCCTACGAGGACGGGCCCAACGGGGAAAGAGGGGTACTGGGAAAAGGGGAGGTCCCCCTCCCTCCCTCCCTCCATCCCCTCCCCCTCCCCCTCCCCCTCCCCCCCTACCCCTCACCCTCCCCCCTCCCCTCCCCCCTCCCTCCCCCTCCCCTCCTCCCTCCACACCTCCCTCCCTCCCACTTCCCTCCCTCCCCTCCTCCCGGTTACAATGGAAACCCTACGAGGACGGGCCCAACGGGGAAAGAGGGGTGCTGGGAAAAGTGGGGGTCCCCCTCCCTCCCCCCTTCTCCCTCCCCCCTTCCCTCTCCCCTCACCCCTCCCCTCCCCCTCCCACCCCCCCCCCCAACCCCCTCTCTCCCCTCTCCCTCCCCCCTTCCCCCCCTCCCTCCCCCTCCCCTCCTCCCTCCACACCTCCCTCCTCCAACCCTCTTCCCTCCCTCCCATCCTCCCGGTTACAATGGAAACCCTACGAAGACGGGCCCAACGGGGAAAGAGGGGTACTGGGAAAAGGGGAGGTCCCCCTCCACCCTACCCACCTCTCCCTCCCCCCCTCCCTCCCCCCTCCCCCCTACCCCCCCCACCCCCCTCCTTCCCCTCTCCCTCCCCCCTCCCCCCCTTCCCCCCTCCCTCCCCCCTCCCACCCCCTCCCCTCCTCCCTCCCTCCCCCTTCCCTCGCCCCCACCCTCCCCTTCCCTCACCCCACTCCCCTCCCGGTTACAATGGAAACCCTACGAGGACGGGCCCAACGGGCACACTTGTGCTAGTATACTACTAAAACTCAGATCTTGTTTATAAATGTTTTGTATCTGGGTTTGTGTATATATCAGTGATTCCGGCAAAACGGTAAACCGTGGCGCCACGATTTTTGCACCGCCTTGATCACCAACCTCCCGGCTGACCGGACGCGATATTTTCATTTAAATTGTTCGTATGTTTTTAAAGTTACAGAGGTTTTAAAGCGCTGCCCCCCCCCCTTATTGAAGGTTCTATAGGGGGCGCTGCGGTGCGGATTTAGTCTTCAGCGTGTGACGTCACAATGGACAAGCAGCTGCTATTGGGTGTCTACTCTTTACAAATTTACATCTTTTTATTTTTAACCTTTTTTTTCCAAGGTCTTCAGCTTGTGACGTCACAATGCTTTTGCTACATTGTAGCGAAAAGCAACTGATTGTTTTTTAAAGTTGTGTTTTTTATTGCAAGTCACATAACATACACAGATCAGCATGGGGGTACTGGGAAAAGGGGAGGTCCCCCTTCCCCCCTCAACCCCTTCCTTCCCACTCCTTCCCACCTCCATCCCCACTCCCTCCCCCCCTCCTCCCCAACTCCCAACCCACCTCCCTCACCCCTCCCCCCCTAACTCCCCCCCTCCCTCCTTCCCTCCATCCCTCCCCCCTCCCTCCACCCTTCCATCCCTCTCCCCCTCCCCCCTCCTTCCACCCTCCCTCCCCCCTTCCGGTTACAATGGAAACCCTACGGGGACGGGCCCAACGGGGAAAGAGGGGTACTGGGAAAAGGGGAGGTCCCCCTCCCTCCCCCCTTCCCCCCTCCCCTCCCACCCCTTCCCCCTCCCCTCCCACCCCTTCCCCCTCCCCTCCCCTCCCCCCTCCATCCCCCTCCCCTCCTCCCTCCCTCCCCCCTCCCTCCCCCCTCCCTCCACGCCTCCCCCCTTCCCCATCCCCTCCCACCCCTTCCCCCTCCCCTCCCACCCCTTCCCCCTCCTCTCCCCTCCCCCCTCCATCCCCCTCCCCTCCTCCCTCCCTCCCCCCTCCCTCCCTCCTCCCTCCCCGCCTCCCAGTTACAATGGAAACCCTACGGGGACGGGCCCAACGGGGAAAGAGGGGCACTGGGAAAAGGGAAGGTCCCCCTCCCTCCCCTCCCCCTCCCCTCCCCCTCCCTCCCCTCCCCCTCCCTCCCCTCCCCCTCCCTCCCCTCCCCCTCCCCCCTTCCCCCCTCCCTTCCCCCCTCCCTACCCCCTCCACACCTCCCTCCTCCCTCCCTCCCCCTTCCCTCACCCCCACTCCCCTCCTGGTTACAATGGAAACCCTACGAGGACGGGCCCAACGGGGAAAGAGGGGTACTGGGAAACGGGGAGGTCCCCCTCCCTCCCCCTTCCCCTCCCTCCCCCCGTACCCCCCTCCCTCCCCTCTCCCTCCCCCCTCCCCCTTCACCCCTCCCCCCCTCCCCTCCCCCTCCCCTCCTCCCTCCCTCCCCTTCCCTCCCTCCCCTCCTCCCGGTTACAATGGAAACCCTACGAGGACGGGCCCAACGGATAAAGAGGTGTACTGGGAAAAGGGGAGGTCCCCCTCCCTCCCCCCTTCTCCCTCCCCCCTTCCCTCTCCCCTCCCCCCTCCCCTCCCCCTCCCACCCCCTCCCCCCCAACCCCCTCTCTCCCCTCTCCCTCCCCCCCTCCCTCCCCCTCCCCTCCTCCCTCCACACCTCCCTCCTCCCACCCTCTTCCCTCCCTCCCATCCTCCCGGTTACAATGGAAACCCTACGAGGACGGGCCCAACGGGGAAAGAGGGGTACTGGGAAAAGGGGAGGTCCCCCTCCACCCTACCCACCTCTCCCTCCCCCCCTCCCTCCCCCCTCCCCCCTACCCCCCCCACCCCCCTCCTTCCCCTCTCCCTCCCCCCTCCCCCCCTTCCCCCCTCCCCTCCCCCTCCCACCCCCTCCCCTCCTCCCTCCCTCCCCCTTCCCTCGCCCCCACCCTCCCCCTTCCCTCCCCCCACTCCCCTCCCGGTTACAATGGAAACCCTACGAGGACGGGCCCAACGGGCACACTTGTGCTAGTATACTACTAAAACTCAGATCTTGTTTATAAATGTTTTGTATCTGGGTTTGTGTATATATCAGTGATTCCGGCAAAACGGTAAACCGTGGCGCCACGATTTTTGCACCGCCTTGATCACCAACCTCCCGGCTGACCGGCCGCGATATTTTCATTTAATTTGTTCGTATGTTTTTAAAGTTACAGAGGTTTTAAAGCGCTGCCCCCCCCCCATTGAAGTTTCTATAGGGGGCGCTGCGGTGCGGATTTAGTCTTCAGCGTGTGACGTCACAATGGACAAGCAGCTGCTATTGGGTGTCTACTCTTTACAAATTTACATCTTTTTATTTTTAACCTTTTTTTTCCAAGGTCTTCAGCTTGTGACGTCACAATGCTTTTGCTACATTGTAGCGAAAAGCAACTGATTGTTTTTTAAATTTGTGTTTTTTATTGCAAGTCACATAACATACACAGATCAGCATGGGGGTACTGGGAAAAGGGGAGGTCCCCCTTCCCCCCTCAACCCCTTCCTTCCCACTCCTTCCCACCTCCATCCCCACTCCCTCCCCCCCCTCCTCCCCAACTCCCTCCCCACCTCCCTCACCCCTCCTCCCCTAACTCCCCCCCCTCCCTCCTTCCCTCCATCCTCCCCCCCTCCCTCCACCCTTCCATCCCTCTCCCCCTCCCCCCACCTTCCACCCTCCCTCCCCCCCTTCTGGTTACAAAGGAAACCCTACGGGGACGGGCCCAACGGGGAAAGAGGGGTACTGGGAAAAGGGGAGGTCCCCCTCCCTCCCCTTCCCCCCTCCCCTCCCCCCTCCCCCTCCCCCTAACCCTCTCCCTCCCCCTTCCCCCCTCCCCTCCCCCCCTCACCTCCTCCCTCCACACCTCCCTCCTCCCTCCCTCCCCTCCTCCCGGTTACAATGGAAACCCTACGAGGACGGGCCCAACGGGGAGAGAGGGGTACTGGGAAAAGGGGAGGTCCCCCTCCCTCCCCCCTTCCCCCATCCCTTCCCCCATCCCATCCCCCCTCCCTCCCCTCTCCCTCCCCCTTCCCCCCGTTCCCCCCTCCCCTTCCCCCCTCCCTCCACACCTCTCTCCTCCCTCCCTCCCCTTCCCTCCCTCCCATCCTCCCAATGCTTGTTTGAGATGGGTGCTACATTGTTTCGAAAAGCACCACTAACAGATCGCAGTGAGAAGCACTATGTGACCGTGAATGTTTCAAAACAAGCACTTAAAAAGCACTTATCTTTTTTTAAATTATTTTTTTTAATTGCAAGTCACTTAACATACACAGATCAGCATTGGGCCCCTATGCTCGTGGGCCACCGGGGCAAGTGTTTCGAAAAAAGCACTGAGAGTGTGTCTGGGGGAGAGAGAGAATGGGGGGGGGGGTCTGAGAATGGGGACTGGGGAGGGGGACAACAGGGGTCGTTGCGGAGGGGGCTTGGTGGTGGGGGAAAGAGGGGTACTGGGAAAAGGGGAGGTTCCACTTCCCCCCTCAACCCCTTCCTCCCCCCTCCTTCCCACCTCCATCCCCACTCGCTCCCCCCCTCCCTCCCCCTCAATCCCAACCTCCATCACCACTCAGCCCATAACTCCCCCCCTCCCTCCTTCCCTCCATCCCACCCTCCCCCACTCCCTGCCCCCTCCCTCCACCCTTCCATCCCTCTCCCTCTCCCCCCTCCTTCCACCCTCCCTCCCCCCCTCCCGGTTACAATGGAAACCCTACGGGGACGAGCCCAACGGGGAAAGAGGGGTACTGGGAAAATGGGAGATCCCCCTCCCTCCCCTCCCCCTACCCCTCCCCCCTACCCCTCCCCCCTTCCCCCTCCCCTTCCCCCCTCCCCTTCCCCCCTCCCCTTCCCCCCTCCCCTCCCCCCTCCCTCCCCCTCCCCTCCTCCCTCCACACCTCCCTCCTCCCTCCCTCCACCCCTCCCGGTTACAATGGAAACCCTATGAGGACAGGCCCAACGGGGAAAGAGGGGTACTGGGAAAAGGGGAGGTCCCACTTCCCCCCTCAACCCCTTCATCCCCCCTCCTTCCCACCTCCATCCCCACTCCCTCCCCCCCTCCTCCCCCTCCCTCCCCAACTCCCTCCCCCCTAACTCCCCCCTCCCTCCCCAATCCCTCCCCCCCTCCCTCCACCCTTCCATCCCTCTCCCCCCTCCTTCCACCCTCCCTCCCCCCCTCCCGGTTACAATTGAAACCCTACGAGGACGGGCCCAACGGGGAAAGAGGAGTACTGGGAAAAGGGGAGGTCCCCCTCCCTCCCCCCTCCCTCCCCCCTTCCCCCTCCCCTCCCCCCTCCCCCTCCCTCCCCCTCCCCCCTACCCCCCTCCCTCCCCTCCCCCCTCCCTCCCCTCCCCTCCTCCCTCCACACCTCCCTCCTCCCTCCCTCCCCCTTCCCGCCCTCCCCTCCTCCCGGTTACAATGGAAACCCTACGAGGACGGGCCCAACGGGGAAAGAGGGGTACTGGGAAAAGGGGAGGTCCCCCTCCCTCCCTCCCCCCTACCCACCTCCCTCCCCTCTCCCTCCCCCCCTTCCCTCCTCCCTTCCCCCTTCCCCCTCCCATCCCCCCCTCTCCCCCCTCCCTCCCCCCTACCCCCCTCCCTCCCCTCTCCCTCCCCCCTCCCCCCCTCCCCTCCCCCCCTCCCTCCCCTCCTCCCTCCCCCTTCCCTCCCCCAACCCTCCCCCTTTCCTCCCCTCCCGGTTACAATGGAAACCCTACGAGGACGGGCCCAACGGGCCCACTCGGTCTAGTATACTACTAAAACTCTTCGTTCGTATGTATGTATGCAAACATTCCGTGTGTATGTACGGAAGATTCCGAAGTGTCTTTGCTTGACGCTTAACTTACAAACCCTACTCCTCCGAGACGGTACACCAAAGCGCTACGATTTTTGTACCACCATATTCACCATTAACCTGGGCAACTATTGTAAGTACTTTCATTCAAATTGAAGCTACCTTTTTAAAGCTAGAGAGATATTAAAGTTTAAAATTGTCATTTCTAACCCTTTTCTTGAAGGGGCTTCAGCGTGTGACGTCACAATGGCACCCGTGCACCAATGAGAGATCAGCTCGCGATGGACAAGCAGCTGCTATTGGGTGTTTACTACTTTAAATTTACATAATGTTTTTTCTGACCTTATTTTTCCAAGGTCTTCAGCTTGTGACGTCACAATGCTTGTGTGAGATGGTTGCAAAATTGTTGCGAAAAGCAACTGCCAGTTTTTTAAAGTTGTGCAAGTCACTTAACATACACAGATCAGCATGGGGCCCCTATTCCCTCCCTCCCCCCCTTCCCCCCTCAACCCCTTCCTCCTCACTCCTTCCCACCTCCATCCCCACTCCCTCCCCCCCTCCTCCCCAACTCCCTCCCCACCTCCCTCACCCCTCCTCCCCTAACTCCCCCCCCTCCCTCCTTCCCTCCATCCCTCCCCCCCTCCCTCCACCCTTCCATCCTTCTCCCCCTCCTTCCACCCTCCCTCCCCCCCTTCTGGTTACAATGGAAACCCTACGGGGACGGGCCCAACGGGGAAAGAGGGGTACTGGGAAAAGGGGACGTCCCCCTCCCTCCCCCCTCACTCCCCCTCCCTCCCTTCTCCCTCCCCCCCTCCCTCCCCCTCCCCTCCTCCCTCCACACCTCCCTGCTCCCTCCCTCCCCCTTCCCTCCCTCCCCTCCTGCCGGTTACAATGGAAACCCTATGAGGACGGGCCCAACGGGGAAAGAGGGGTACTGGGAAAAGAGGAGGTCCCCCTCCCTCCCCCTTCCCTCCCCCTCCCCTCCACCCTCCACACCTCCCTCCTCCCTCCCTCCCCCTTCCCTCCCTCCCCTCCTCCCGGTTACAATGGAAACCCTACGAGGACGGGCCCAACGGGGAAAGAGGGGTACTGGGAAAAGGGGAGGTCCCCCTCCCTCCCCCCTTCCCCATCCCATCCCCCCTCCCTCCCCTCTCCCTCCCCATCCCCCCTTCCCCCCCTCCCCTTCCTCCCCTCCTCCCTCCCCTCCTCCCTCCCTCCCCTTCCCTCCCTCCCATCCTCCCAATGCTTGTGTGAGATGGGTGCTACATTGTTTCGAAAAGCACCACTAACAGATCGCAGTGAGAAGCACTATGTGACCGCGAATGTTTCAAAACAAGCACTTAAAAAGCACTTATCTTTTTTTAAAGTTTTTTTTAAAATTGCAATTCACTTAACATACACAGATCAGCATTGGGCCCCTATGCTCGTGGGCCACTGGGGCAAGTGTTTCGAAAAAAGCACTGAGAGTGTTTCTGGGGGAGAGAGAATGGGGGGGGTCTGAGAATGGGGACTGGGGAGGGGGACAACAGGGGTCGTTGCGGAGGGGGCTTGGTGGTGGGGGAAAGAGGGGTACTGGGAAAAGGGGAGGTTCCCCTTCACCCCTCAACCCCTTCCTCCCCCTCCTTCCCACCTCCATCCCCACTCCCTCCCCCTTTCCTCCCACTCCCTCCCCAACTCCCTCCCCAACACCCTCCCCCATCCCTCCCCACCTCCCTCAACCCTCCCCCCTAACTGCCCCCTCCCTCCTTCCCTCCATCCCTCCCTCCCCCACTCCCATCCCCCTCCCTCTACCCTTCCATCCCTCTCCCCCTCCCCCCTCCTTCCACCCTCCCTCCCCCCCTCCCGGTTACAATGGAAACACTATGGGGACGGGCCCAACGGGGATAGAGGGGTACTGGGAAAAGGGGTGGTCCCCCTCCCTCCCCCTCCCCTCCTCCCTCCACACCTCCCTCCTCCCTCCCTCCCTCCCCCTTCCCTCCCTCCCCTCCTCCCGGTTACAATGGAAACCCTACGAGGACGGGCCCAACGGGGAAAGAGGGGTACTGGGAAAAGGGGAGGTCCCCCTCCCTCCCTCCCTCCCCTCCCCCTCCCCCTACCCCTCACCCTCCCCCCTCCCCTCCCCCCTCCCTCCCCCTCCCCTCCTCCCTCCACACCTCCCTCCCTCCCACTTCCCTCCCTCCCCTCCTCCCGGTTACAATGGAAACCCTACGAGGACGGGCCCAACGGGGAAAGAGGGGTGCTGGGAAAAGGGGGGGTCCCCCTCCCTCCCCCCTTCTCCCTCCCCCCTTCCCTCTCCCCTCCCCCCTCCACTACCCCTCCCTCCCCCTCCCACCCAACCCCCTCTCTCCCCTCTCCCTCCCCCCTTCCCCCCCTCCTTCCCCCTCCCCTCCTCCCTCCACACCTCCCTCCTCCCTCCCTCTTCCCTCCCTCCCCTCCTCCCGGTTACAATGGAAACCCTACGAGGACGGGCCCAACGGGGAAAGAGGGGTACTGGGAAAAGGGGAGGTCCCCGTCCACCCTACCCACCTCTCCCTCCCCCCCCTCCCTCCCCCCTCCCCCCTACCCCCCCTACCCCCCTCCTTCCCCTCTCCCTCCCCCCTCTCCCCCTTCCCCCCTCCCCTCCCCCCTCCCTCCCCCTCCCCTCCTCCCTCCCTCCCCCTTCCCTCGCCCCCACCCTCCCCCTTCCCTCCCCCCACTCCCCTCCCGGTTACAATGGAAACCCTACGAGGACGGGCCCAACGGGCACACTTGTGCTAGTATACTACTAAAACTCAGATCTTGTTTATAAATTTTTTGTATCTGGGTTTGTGTATATATCAGTGTTTCCGGCAAAACGGTAAACCGTGGCGCCACGGTTTTTGCACCGCCTTGATCAACCTCCAACCTCCACATTTTCATTTAATTTGTTCGTATGTTTTTAAAGTTACAGAGGTTTTAAAGAGCTGCCCCCCCCCCCCCCTTATTGAAGTTTCTATAGGGGGCGCTGCGGTGCGGATTTAGTCTTCAGCGTGTGACGTCACAATGGACAAGCAGCTGCTATTGGGTGTCTACTCTTTACAAATTTACATCTTTTTATTTTTAACCTTTTTTTTCAAGGTCTTCAGCTTGTGACGTCACAATGCTTTTGCTACATTGTAGCGAAAAGCAACTGATTCTTTTTTAAAGTTGTGTTTTTTATTGCAAGTCACTTAACTTACACAGATCAGGATGGGGGTACTGGGAAAAGGGGAGGTCCCCCTTCCCCCCTCAACCCCTTCCTTCCCACTCCTTCCCACCTCCATCCCCACTCCCTCCCCCCCTCCTCCCCAACTCCCAACCCACCTCCCTCACCCCTCCCCCCCTAACTCCCCCCCTCCCTCCTTCCCTCCATCCCTCCCCCCTCCCTCCACCCTTCCATCCCTCTCCCCCTCCCCCCTCCTTCCACCCTCCCTCCCCCCTTCCGGTTACAATGGAAACCCTACGGGGACGGGCCCAACGGGGAAAGAGGGGTACTGGGAAAAGGGGAGGTCCCCCTCCCTCCCCCCCTTCCCCCCTCCCCTCCCACCCCTTCCCCCTCCCCTCCCACCCCTTCCCCCTCCCCTCCCCTCCCCCCTCCATCCCCCTCCCCTCCTCCCTCCCTCCCCCCTCCCTCCCCCCTCCCTCCACGCCTCCCCCCTTCCCCATCCCCTCCCACCCCTTCCCCCTCCCCTCCCCCTCCCCTCCCCCTCCCTCCCCCCTTCCCCCCTCCCTTCCCCCCTCCCTACCCCCTCCACACCTCCCTCCTCCCTCCCTCCCCCTTCCCTCACCCCCACTCCCCTCCTGGTTACAATGGAAACCCTACGAGGACGGGCCCAACGGGGAAAGAGGGGTACTGGGAAACGGGGAGGTCCCCCTCCCTCCCCCTTCCCCTCCCTCCCCCCGTACCCCCCTCCCTCCCCTCTCCCTCCCCCCTCCCCCTTCACCCCTCCCCCCCTCCCCTCCCCCTCCCCTCCTCCCTCCCTCCCCTTCCCTCCCTCCCCTCCTCCCGGTTACAATGGAAACCCTACGAGGACGGGCCCAACGGATAAAGAGGTGTACTGGGAAAAGGGGAGGTCCCCCTTCCCCCCTCAACCCCTTCCTTCCCACTCCTTCCCACCTCCATCCCCACACCCTCCCCCCCTCCTCCCCAACTCCCTCCCCACCTCCCTCACCCCTCCCCCCCTAACTCCCCCCCTCCCTCCTTCCCTCCATCCCTCCCCCCCTCCCTCCACCCTTCCATCCCTCTCCCACTCCCCCCTCCTTCCACCCTCCCTCCCCCCTTCCGGTTACAATGGAAACCCTACGGGGACGGGCCCAACGGGTAAAGAGGGGTACTGGGAAAAGGGGAGGTCCCCCTCCCTCCCCCCTTCCCCCCTCCCCTCCCGCCCCTTCCCCCTCCCCTCCCACTCCTTTCCCCTCCCCTCCCCTCCCCCCTCCATCCCCCTCCCCTCCTCCCTCCCTCCCCCCTCCCTCCCCCCTCCCTCCACGCCTCCCCCCTTCCCCATCCCCTCCCACCCCTTCCCCCTCCCCTCCCACCCCTTCCCCCCTCCTCTCCCCTCCCCCCTCCATCCCCCTCCCCTCCTCCCTCCCTCCCCCTCCCTCCCCCCTCCCTCCCCGCCTCCCAGTTACAATGGAAACCCTACCGGGAAGGGCCCAACGGGGAAAGAGGGGTACTGGGAAAAGGGAAGGTCCCCCTCCCTCCCCTCCCCCTCCCCTCCCCCTCCCTCCCCTCCCCCTCCCTCCCCTCCCCCCTCCCTCCCCTCCCCCTCCCCCCTTCCCCCTCCCCTCCCCCCCTCCCTACCCCCTCCACACCTCCCTCCTCCCTCCCTCCCCCTTCCCTCACCCCCACTCCCCTCCCGGTTACAATGGAAACCCTACGAGGACGGGCCCAACGGAGAAAGAGGTGTACTGGGAAAAGGGGAGGTCCCCCTCCCTCCCCCTTCCCTCCCCCTCCCTTCCCCCTCCCCTCCCTCCCTCCCGCCCCCTCCCCCCTCCCCCCCTCCCTCCCCCTCCCCTACCCCCTCCCTCCCCTCTCCCTCCCCCCTCCCCCCTCCCCCCCTTCCCCCTCCCCTCCCCCCTCCCCCCCTTCCCCCCACCCCTCCCCCCTCCACACCTCCCTCCCTCCCCCTTCCCTCCCCCCCACTCCCCTCCCGGTTACAATGGAAACCCTACGAAGACGGGCCCAACGGGCACACTTGTGCTAGTCTATCTATCTATATAATACTAAAACTCAGATCTTGTGTATATTTTTGAGAATGACCTGAACCGTACGTAACATCTATTGCGGAAAAAAGGCTGACCGTAGCGCTACGATTTTCGCACCGCCTCAATCGCCAATCTCGCGCTCGCTCGGCCGTGATATTTTCATTTACTTTGGTCGCGTGATTTTTAAGTTACAGAGGTTTTAAAGCGCTGCCCCCCCCCCCCCTTTTCAGGGGGTGCTGCAGTGCAGATTTGGTCTTCAGCTTGTGACGGCTACATTGTTTCGAACATTGTTTCGAAAGTTTCCAGGATTGTTTTAAAGTGCTGTTTTTTGTTATTGCAAGTCAAGTCAAGTCAAGTCAAGTCAATTATATTTGTATAGCACATTTAAAAACAACCCACGTTGACCAAAGTGCTGCACATCTGATTAGGAAAAAAAAAAAAGAAGGTTATAGTGGTCACTTGACATACACAGATCAGGAGGACGGGCCCAACGGGCACACTTGGAGAGTAAGAGTGGGGCTGGGGGAGGAGAGAATGGGGGGTGTGGGGACGGGCCCAACGGGCACCCTTTGAACTTGCACACTTGTTCTAGTCTATATACTATTAAAACTCAGATCTTGTAGGTTTGTATCAGGATTTGTGTATATATCAGTGATTCCGGCAAAACGGTAAACCGTGGCGCCACGGTTTTTGCACCGCCTTGATCACCAACCTCCCGGCTGACCGGCCGCGATATTTTCATTTAATTTGTTCGTATGTTTTTTAAGTTACAGAGGTTTTAAAGCGCTGCCCCCCCCCCCCTTATGAAGTTTCTATAGGGGGCGCTGCGGTGCGGATTTAGTCTACAGCGTGTGATGTCACAATGGACAAGCAGCTGCTATTGGGTGTCTGCTCTTTACAAATTTACATCTTTTTATTTTTAACCTTTTTTTTCAAGGTCTTCAGCTTGTGACGTCACAATGCTTGTGTGAGATGGTTGCAACATTGTTGCGAAAGGCAGCTGATTGTTTTTTAAAGTTGTGTTTTTTATTGCAAGTCATTTAACATACACAGATCAGCATGGGGCCCCTATGCTCGTGGGCCACCGGGGCAAGTGTTTCGAAAAAAGAAAGGAGAGGTCCCCCTTCCCCCCTCAACCCCTCCATCCCCCCTTCCCCCCTCCCCTCCCCCCTCCCTCCCCCTCCCTCCCCCCTCCCTCCCCTTCACCCCCCCCTCTCCCTCCCCCCTCCCCTCCCCCCTCCCTCACCTCCCTCCCCCTCCACTCCCCCCTCCCTCCCCCTCCCCTCCTCCCTCCACATCTCCCTCCTCCCTCCCTCCCCCTTCCCTCCCTCCCCTCCTCCCGGTTACAATGGAAACCCTACGAGGACGGGCCCAACGGGGAAAGAGGAGTACTGGGAAAAGGGGAGGTCCCCCTTACTCCACCCTTCCCCTCCCCCTCCCTCCCCCTCCCTTCCCCCCTACCCCCCTCCCTCCCCCCTCCCCTACCCTCCCTCCCCCTCCCTCCTCCCTACCCCCTCCCTCCCCTCTCCCTCCACCATCCCCCCCATCCCCCCTCCCCTCCCCCTCCCTCCCCTCCCCTCCCCTCCCCTCCTCCCTCCCTCCCCCTTCCCTCCCCCCCACCCTCCCCCTTCCCTCCCCCCACCCTCCCCCTTCCCTCCCCCCCCACTCCCCTCCCGTTTACAATGGAAACCCTACGAGGACGGGCCCAACGGGCACACTTGTGCTAGTATACTATTAAAACTCAGATCTTGTAGGTTTGTATCAGGATTTGTGTATATATCAGTGATTCCGGCAAAACGGTAAACCGTGGCGCCATGGTTTTTGCACCGCCTTGATCACCAACCTCCCGGCTGACCGGCCGCGATATTTTCATTTAATTTGTTCGTATGTTTTTTAAGTTACAGAGGTTTTAAAGCGCTGCCCCCCCCCTTATTGAAGTTTCTATAGGGGGCGCTGCGGTGCGGATTTAGTCTTCAGCGTGTGATGTCACAATGGACAAGCAGCTGCTATTGGGTGTCTGCTCTTTACAAATTTACATCTTTTTATTTTTAACCTTTTTTTTCAAAGGTCTTCAGCTTGTGACGTCACAATGCTTGTGCGACATTGTAGCGAAAAGCAACTGATTGGTTTTTAAAGTTGTGTTTTTTATTGCAAGTCACTTAACATACACAGATCAGCATGGGGGTACTGGGAAAACGGGAGGTCCCCCTTCCCCCCTCAACCCCTTCCTTCCCACCTCCATCCCCACTTCCTCCTCCCCAAACCTCCCCACCTCCCTCACCCCTCCCCCCTAACTCCCCCCCTCCCTCCTTCCCTCCATCCCTCCCCCCCTCCCTCCACCCTTCCATCCCTCTCCCCTTCCCCCCTCCTTCCACCCTCCTTCCCCCCCTTCCGGTTACAATGGAAACCCTATGGGGACGGGCCCAACGGGGAAAGAGGGGTACTGGGAAAAGGGGAGGTCCCCCTCCCTCCCCCCTTTCCCCCTCCCCTCCCCCCTCCCTCCCCCCTCCCTCCAACTTCCCCCTTCCCCCCTCCCCTCCCACCCCTTCCCCCTCCCCTCCCACCCCTTCCCCCCTCCCCTCCCACCCCTTCCCTCCCCCCTCCATCCCCCTCCCCTCCTCCCTCCCTCCCCCCCTCCCTCCCCGCCTCCCAGTTACAATGGAAACCCTACGGGGACAGGCCCAACGGGGAAAGAGGGGTACTGGGAAAAGGGGAGGTCCCCCTCCCTCCCTCCCCCCTCCCTGCCCCCTCTCCCCCCTCCCCCCCTTCCACCCTCCCCTCCCCCCTCCCTCCCCCTCCCCTCCCCCCTCCACACCTCCCTCCTCCCTTCCCTCCCCCCCACTCCCCTCCCGGTTACAATGGAAACCCTACGAGGACGGGCCCAACGGGGAAAGAGGGGTACTGGGAAAAGGGGAGGTCCCCCTCCCTCCCCCTTCCCCCCTCGCCCCCCTCCCCTCTCCCTCCCCCCTTCCCCATCCCCTACCCTCCCCCACCCCTCCTCCCTCCACACATCCCTACCCCCTCCCTCCCCTCTCCCTCCCCCTCCCCCCTTCCCCCCTCCCCTCCCCTCCCCTCCCCTCCTCCCTCCACACCTCCCTCCTCCCTCCCTCCCCCTTCCCTCCCTCCCCTCCTCCCGGTTACAATGGAAACCCTATGAGGACGGGCCCAACGGGGAAAGAGGGGTACTGGGAAAAGGGGAGGTCCCCCTCCCTCCCCCTTCCCCCTCCCTCCCCCTCCCCCCTCCCTCACCTCTCCCTCCCCTTCCCCCCTCCCTTCCCCCTACCCCTCTCCCTCCCCCCTCCCCTCCCCCCCTTCCCTCCCCCCTCCACACCTCCCCCTCCCTCCCTCCCCCTTCCCTCACCCCCACTCCCCTCCCGGTTTCAATGGAAACCCTACGAGGTCGGGCCCAACGGGGAAAGAGGGGTACTGGGAAAAGGGGAGGTCCCCCTCCCTCCCCCCTCCCCCTCCCCTTCCCCTCCCTCCCCCCTCCCCCCTACCCCCCTCCCTCCCCTCTCCCTCCCCTCTCCCTCCCCCCTCCCCCCCTTCCCCCCTCCCCTCCCCCCCATCCCTCCCCCTCCCCTCCTCCCTCCCTCCCCCTTCCCTAACCCCCACTCCCCTCCCGGTTACAATGGAAACCCTACGAGGACGGGCCCAACGGGCACACTTGTGCTAGTCTATATACTATTAAAACTCACTTCTTGTTTATAAATATGTTTGTATCCTGGGTTTGTGTATGTATCACTGATTGCGGCAAAACTGTAAACCGTCGCGTCACGGTTTTTGCACCGCCTTGATCACCAACCGGCCGGCAGCGATATTTTCATTTAATTTGGTCATATATTTTTTAAGTTACAGAGGTTTTAAAGCGCTGCCCCCCCTGATTTATCGAAGTTTTGACAGAAGGGGGGCGCTGCGGTGCGGATTAATCTTCATTGTGATGTCACAATGCCCCTGTGCCAAGCAGCTGCTATTGGGTGTCTGCTCTTTACAAATTTACATTTTTTAATTTTTAACCTTTTTTTTCCAAGGTCTTCAGCTTGTGACGTCACAATGCTTGTGCTACATTGTTGCGAAAAGCAAATGGTTGTTTTTTAAAGTTGGGTTTTTAATTGCAAGTCACTTAACATACACAGATCAGCATGGGGCCCCTATGCTCGTGGGCCACCGGGGCAAGTGTTACGAAAAAAGAAAGGGGAGGTCCCCCTTCCCCCCTCAACCCCTTCCTCCCCACTCCTTCCCACCTCCATCCCCACTCCCTCCCCCCCCTCATCCCCAACTCCCTCCCCATCCCTCCCCACCTCCCTCACCCCTCGGGGACGGGCCCAACGGGGAAAGAGGGGTACTGGGAAAAGGAGAGGCCCCCCTCCCTCCCACCTCCCCCCCTTCCCCCCTCCCCCTCCCCCTCCCACCCCTTCCCCCCTCCCCTCCCCCCCTCCATCCCCCTCCCCTCCTCCATCCCTCCCCCCTCCCTCCCCACCTCCCGGTTACAATGGAAACCCTACGAGGACAGGCACAACGGGGAAAGAGGGGTACTGGGAAAAGGGGAGGTCCCCCTCCCTTCCCCTCTCCCTCCACCTCCCCCTCTTCCCCCTCCCCTTCCCCCCTTCCCTCCCCTCCTCCCTCCATACCTCCCACCTCCCTCCCTCCCCCCTCCCTCCCCGCCTCCCGGTTACAATGGAAACCCTACGAGGACGGGCCCAACGGGGAAAGAGGGGTACTGGGAAAATGGGTGGTCCCCCTCCCTCCCCCCTTCCCCCTCCCTCCCCCTCCCCATAACCCCTCCCTCCACTCTCCCTCCCCACTCCTCCCCCCTCCCCTCCCCCCTCCCTCCTCCCCTCCCCCCTCCCTCCTCCCTTCCCTCCCCCCCACTCCCCTCCCGGTTACAATGGAAACCCTACGAGGACGGGCCCAACGGGGAAAGAGGGGTACTGGGAAAAGGAGAGGTCCCCCTCCCTCCCCCCTTCCCCCTCCCTCCCCCCTCCCTCCCCCTCCCTCCACCTCCCCCCCTTCCCCCCTCCCCTCCTTCCCCTCCCACCCCTTCCCCCCTCCCCTCCCCCCCTCCATCCCCCTCCCCTCCTCCATCCCTCCCCCCTCCCTCCCCACCTCCCGGTTACAATGGAAACCCTACGAGGACGGGCCCAACGGGGAAAGAGGGGTACTGGGAAAAGGGGAGGTCCCCCTCCCTCCTCCCTTCCTCCCCCCTCCCCTTTCCCTCCACCTCCCCCTCTTCCCCCCTCCCCTTCCCCCCTCCCCTTCCCTCCCCTCCTCCCTCCACACCTCCCTCCTCCCTCCCTCCCCCCTCCCTCCCCGCCTCCCGGTTACAATGGAAACCCTACGAGGACGGGCCCAACGGGGAAAGAGGGGTACTGGGAAAACGGGTGGTCCACCTCCCTCTCCCCTTCCCCCATCCCCTCCCCTCCCCCTCCCCTCCTCCCTCCACACCTCCCTCCTCCCTCCCTCCCCCTTCCCTCCCTCCCCTCCTCCCGGTTACAATGGAAACCCTATGAGGACGGGCCCAACGCGGAAAGAGGGGTACTGGGAAAAGGGGAGGTCCCCCTCCCTCCCCCCTCCCCCTCCCCTTCCCCTCCCTCCCCCCTCCCCCCTACCCCCCTCCCTCCCCTCTCCCTCCCCCCTCCCCCCCTTCCCCCCACCCCTCCCCCCCATCCCTCCCCCTCCCCTCCTCCCTCCCTCCCCCTTCCCTAACCCCCACTCCCCTCCCGGTTACAATGGAAACCCTACGAGGACGGGCCCAACGGGCACACTTGTGCTAGTATACTATTAAAACTCACTTCTTGTTTATAAATATGTTTGTATCCTGGGTTTGTGTATATATCAGTGATTGCGGCAAAACTGTAAACCGTCGCGTCACGGTTTTTGCACCGCCTTGATCACCAACCTCCCGTCTGACCGGCCGCGATATTTTCATTTTATTTGGTCATATATTTTTTAAGTTACAGAGGTTTTAAAGCGCTGCCCCCCCCTGATTTATCGAAGTTTTGACAGAAGGGGGGCGCTGCGGTGCGGATTAATCTTCATTGTGATGTCACAATGCCCCTGTGCCAAGCAGCTGCTATTGGGTGTCTGCTCTTTACAAATTTACATTTTTTAATTTTTAACCTTTTTTTTCCAAGGTCTTCAGCTTGTGACGTCACAATACTTGTGCTACATTGTTGCGAAAAGCAAATGGTTGTTTTTTAAAGTTGTGTTTTTAATTGCAAGTCACTTAACATACACAGATCAGCATGGGGCCCCGATGCTCGTGGGCCACCGGGGCAAGTGTTACGAAAAAAGAAAGGGGAGGTCCCCCTTCCACCCGCAACCCCTTCCTCCCCACTCCTTCCCACCTCCATCCCCACTCCCTCCCCCCCTCCTCCCCAACTCCCTCCCCATCCCTCCCCACCTCCCTCACCCCTCGGGGACGGGCCCAACGGGGAAAGAGGGGTACTGGGAAAAGGAGAGGTCCCCCTCCCTCCCCCCTTCCCCCTCCCTCCCCCCTCCCTCCCCCTCCCTCCACCTCCCCCCCTTCCCCCCTCCCCTCCTTCCCCTCCCACCCCTTCCCCCCTCCCCTCCCCCCCTCCATCCCCCTCCCCTCCTCCATCCCTCCCCCCTCCCTCCCCACCTCCCGGTTACAATGGAAACCCTACGAGGACGGGCCCAACGGGGAAAGAGGGGTACTGGGAAAAGGGGAGGTCCCCCTCCCTCCTCCCTTCCCCCCCCTCCCCTCTCCCTCCACCTCCCCCTCTTCCCCCCTCCCCTTCCCCCCTCCCCTTCCCTCCCCTCCTCCCTCCACACCTCCCTCCTCCCTCCGTCCCCCCTCCCTCCCCGCCTCCCGGTTACAATGGAAACCCTACGAGGACGGGCCCAACGGGGAAAGAGGGGCACTGGGAAAACGGGTGGTCCCCCTCCCTCTCCCCTTCCCCCCTCCCCTCCCCTCCCCCTCCCCTCCTCCCTCCACACCTCCCTCCTCCCTCCCTCCCCCTTCTCTCCCTCCCCTCCTCCCGGTTACAATGGAAACCCTATGAGGACGGGCCCAACGGGGAAAGAGGGGTACTGGGAAAAGGGGAGATCCCCCTCCCTCCCCCTCCCCCTCCCCTTCCCCTCCCTCCCCCCTCCCCCCTACCCCCCTCCCTCCCCTCTCCCTCCCCCCTCCCCCCCCTTCCCCCCTCCCCTCCCTCCTCCCTTCCCTCCACCCCACTCCCCTCCCGGTTACAATGGAAACCGTACGAGGACGGGCCCAACGGGGAAAGAGGGGTACTGGGAAAATGGGAGGTCCCCCTCCATCCCCCTTCTCCCCTCCCCTCCCCCTCCCTCCCCCCCTACCCCCCTCCCTCCCCTCTCCCTCCCCCCCTTCCCCTCTCCAACCCTCCCCTCCCCTCCCCTCCTCCCTCCACACCTCCCTCCTCCCTCCCTCCCCCTTCCCTCCCTCCCCTCCTCCCGGTAACAATGGAAACCCTACGAGGACGGGCCCAACGGGGAAAGCGGGGTACTGGGAAAAGGGGAGGTACCCCTCCCTCCCCCTTTCCCCCCTCCCCCTTTCCCCCCTTCCTACCCCCCGCTCCCCTCCTCCCTCCTCCCTCCCCCTCCCCCTCCCCTCCCCCCTCCCCTCCCCTCCTCCCTCCCCCTCCCTCCCCCTCCCCCTCCCCCCTCCCTCCCCCTCCCTTCCTCCCTCCCCCTTCCCTGCCCCCCACTCCCCTCCCGGTTACAATGGAAACCCTACGAGGACGGGCCCAACGGGCACACTTGTGCTAGTCTATCTATCTATCTATATACTATTAAAACTCAGATCTTGTTTATATATTTTTTTTGGGTTTGACCTGAATATATCGTATATTTATACGTAACAGCGATTGCAGCAAAACGGCGGACCGTAGCACGACGGTTTTTGCACCGCCTCAATCGCCAATCTCGCGCTCGCTCGGCCGTGATATTTTCATTTAATTTGGTCGCGTGTTTTTTAAGTTACAGAGGTTTTAAAGCGCTGCCCCCCCCTTTTTCAGGGGGGCGCTGCGGTGCAGATTTGGTTTTCAGCTTGTGGCTTGTGACGGCTACATTTGTTTCCAAAAGTTTCCAGAAAAGGATTTAGTTTTCAGCTTGTGACGGCTACATTGTTTCGAAAAGCTTCCAAGTTGTCTTTTTTGTTATTGCAAGTCAAGTCAAGTCAAGTCAAGTCAGTTTTATTTGTATAGCACATTTAAAAACAACCCACGTTGACCAAAGTGCTGCACATCTGATTAGGAAAAAAAAAAAAAAGACAGTTATAGTGGTCACTTGACAGACAGAAAAGGATTTAGTTTTCAGCTTGTGACGGCTACATTGTTTCGAAAAGTTTCCAGAAAAGCACTGATTGTTTTGTTATTGCAAGTCAAGTCAAGTCAAGTCAAGTCAATTATATTTGTATAGCACATTTAAAAACAACCCATGTTGACCAAAGTGCTGCACATCTGATTAGGAAAAAAAAAAAAAAAAAGAAGGCTATAGTGGTCACTTGACATACACAGATCAGGAGGACGGGCCCAACGGGCACACTTGGAGAGTAAGAGTGGGGCTGGGGGAGCAGAGAATGGGGGGTGTGGGGACGGGCCCAACGGGCCCTCTTTTCTAGTATACTATTAAAACTCAGATCTTGTGTATATTTTTGGGAATGACCTGAACCGTACGTAACATCGATTGCGGAAAAAAGGCGAACCGTAGCGCCACGGTTTTCGCACCGCCTCAATCGCCAATCTCGCGCTCGCTCGGCCGTGATATTTTCATTTACTTTGGTCGCGTGATTTTTAAGTTACAGAGGTTTTAAAGCGCTGCCCCCCCCTTTTCAGGGGGGCGCTGCAGTGCAGATTTGGTCTTCAGCTTGTGACGGCTACATTGTTTCGAACATTGTTTCGAAAGTTTCCAGGATTGTTTTAAAGTGCTGTTTTTTGTTATTGCAAGTCAAGTCAAGTCAAGTCAAGTCAATTATATTTGTATAGCACATTTAAAAACAACCCACGTTGACCAAAGTGCTGCACATCTGATTAGGAAATATAGTGGTCACTTGACATACACAGATCAGGAGGACGGGCCCAACGGGTAAGAGTGGGGCTGGGGGAGGAGAGAATGGGGGGTGTGGGGACGGGCCCAACGGGCCCGCTTTGAACGGGCACACTTGTTCTAGTATACTATTAAAACTCACTTCTTGTTTATAAATATGTTTGTATCCTGGGTTTGTGTATATATCAGTGATTGCGGCAAAACTGTAAACCGTCGCGTCACGGTTTTTGCACCGCCTTGATCACCAACCTCCCGTCTGACCGGCCGCGATATTTTCATTTAATTTGGTCATATATTTTTTAAGTTACAGAGGTTTTAAAGCGCTGCCCCCCTGATTTATCGGTTTTGACAGAAGGGGGGCGCTGCGGTGCGGATTAATCTTCATTGTGATGTCACAATGCCCCTGTGCCAAGCAGCTGCTATTGGGTGTCTGCTCTTTACAAATTTACATTTTTTGATTTTTAACTTTTTTTTCCAAGGTCTTCAGCTTGTGACGTCACAATGCTTGTGCTACATTGTTGCGAAAAGCAAATGGTTGTTTTTTAAAGTTGTGTTTTTAATTGCAAGTCACTTAACATACACAGATCAGCATGGGGCCCCTATGCTCGTGGGCCACCGGGGCAAGTGTTACGAAAAAAGAAAGGGGAGGTCCCCCTTCCCCCTCAACCACTTCCTCCCCACTCCTTCCCACCTCCATCCCCACTCCCTCCCCCCCTCCTCCCCAACTCCCTCCCCATCTCTCCCCACCCCCCTCACCCATCGGGGACGGGCCCAACGGGGAAAGAGGGGTACTGGGAAAAGGAGAGGTCCCCCTCCCTCCCCCCCTCCCCTTCCCCCCTCCCCTCCCCCCTCCCCTCCCCCCTCCCTCCCCCTCCCCCTACCCCTCCTTCTCCTCTCCCTCCCCCTTCCCCCCTTCCCCCCTCCCCTCCCCCTCCCTCCCCTCCCCTCCTCCCTCCACACCTCCCTCCTCCCTCCCTCCCCTTCCCTCCCTCCCCTCCTCCCGGAAAAAATGAAACATACAGTAGCACACAAACAGTTCACAGCGCCTCCTCAATGAGCCTCAGACGCTAGGGAGTAGAAATAGGTTTTGAGCCTAGACTTAAAGGAGTCGATGGAGGGGGCAGTTCTGATGGGGAGAGGGATGCTCTTTCCCCCCTCCCTCCCCCCTCCCGGTTACAATGGAAACCCTACGGGGACGGGCCCTCTCCCTCCCCCTTCCCCCCACCCCCTCCCTCCCCACCCCCCTCCCCCCCCACCCCCCTCCCTCCCCACCCCCTCCCTCCCCTCTCCCTCCCCCCTTCCCCCCTCCCCTCCTCCCTCCCACCCCCTTCCCTCCCTTCCCTCCTCCCGGTTACATTGGAAACCCTACGAGGACGGGCCCAACGGGGAAAGAGGGGTACTGGGAAAAGGGGAGGTCCCCCTCCCTCCCCCCTCCCCTTCCCCCTCCCCTCCCCCCTCCCCCCTCCCCTCCCGCCTCTCCCCCTACCCCCTCCCTCCCCTCTCCCTCACCCTTCCCCCCCTTCCCCCCTTCCCCCCTCCCCTCCCCCTCCCTCCCCCTCCCCTCCTCCCTCCACCCTCCCTCCCCCTTCCCTCCCTCCCCTCCTCCCGGTTACAATGGAAACCCTACGAGGACGGGACCAACGGGGAAAGAGGGGTACTGGGAAAAGGGGAGTTCCCCCTCCCTCCCCACTTCCCCCTTCCCCCCTCCCTCCCCCCTTCCCCCCTCCCTCCCCCTCCCTCCACCTCCCCCCCTTCCCCCCTCCGCTCCCCTCCACCCTCCACACCTCCCTCCTCCCTCCCTCCCCCTACGTCTCCCGGTTACAATGGAAACCCTACGAGGACGGGCCCAACGGGGAAAGAGGGGTACTTGGAAAAGGGGAGGTCTTCTTCCCTCCCCTTCCCCCCTCCCCCCTTCCCCCCTCCCCTCCCTCCCCCCTCCCTCCCACTCCCTCCCCTACCCCCTCCCTCCCCTCTCCCTCCCCCCTCCCCTCCCCTCCCCCCTCCCATCCCCCCTCCCATCCCCCCCTCTCTCCGCCCTCTCTCCCCCCTCTCTCCTCCCTCCCCCCTACCCCTCTCCCTCCTCCCTCCCCCCCTTCCCCCCTCCCCCCCCTTCCCCCCTCCCTCCCCCTCCCCTCATCCCTCCCTCCCCCCAACCCTCCCCCTTTCCTCCCCCCACTCCCCTCCCGGTTACAATGGAAACCCTACGAGGACGGGCCCAACGGGCACACTTGTGCTAGTCTATCTATCTATCTATATAATACTAAAACTCTGCGTTCGTATGTAGGGATGTATGTGTGTATGTACGGAAGTTTAACTTACAAACCCTACTCCTCCTAGACGGTACACCAAAGCGCTACGATTTTTGTACCGCCGTATTCACCATTAACCTGGGCAACTATTGTAAGTACTTTCGTTCAAATTGAAGCTACCTTTTTAAAGCTAGAGAGATATTAAACTTTAAATTTTCATTTCAAACCCTTTTCTTCAAGGGGCTACATTTGTTTCAAAAAGTTTACAGAAAAGCATTTAGTTTTCAGCAAGGATTTAGTTTTCAGCTTGTGACGGCTACATTGTTTCGAAAAGCTTCCAAGAAGTCTTTTTTGTTATTGCAAGTCAAGTCAAGTCAAGTCAAGTCACTTTTATTTGTATAGCACATTTAAAAACAACCCACGTTGACCAAAGTACTGCACATCTGATTAGGAAAAAAAAACAAAACATCTTGGAGAGTAAGAGTGGGGCTGGGGGAGGAGAGAATGGGGGGTGTGGGGACGGGCCCAACGGGCCCTCCCCAACGGGCACACTTGGAGAGTAAGGGTGGGGCTGGGGGAGGAGAGAATGGGGGGTGTGGGGACGGGCCCAACGGGCCCTCTTTTCTAGTATACTACTAAAACTCAGATGTTGTATATATATATATATATATTCCACTGATGTCGGCTGAATACGGCAATTCCGGCAAAACGGAGAACCGTAGCGCCACGATTTTTGTACCGCCTTAATCAACATGCGGTTTAAATGTGCTGCCCCCCCTGATTTATCGAAGTTTTGACAGAAGGGTGGCGCTGCGGTGCGGATTTATTCTTCATTGTGATGTCACAATGCCCCTGTGAGATGAACTCGAGCAGACCCCCCTTCCCCCCCCCCCCGTGGTATTCAGCGTGTGACGTCACAATGCCCCTGTGCCTCTCCCTCCCCCTTCCCCCTCCCTCTCCCCTACCTCCCCCCTCCCTCCCCCTCCCCCCCTTCCCCTCTCCCTCCCCCTCCCCCCTTCCCCCTCCCCCCTTTCCCCCTTCCCCCCCTTTCCGCCCTCCCCTTCCCCCCTCCCTCCCCTCCTCCCTCCTCCCTCCCTCCCCCTCCCCTACTTCGCCCTCCCCCCTTCCCCTCTCCCTCCCCACTCCCCCCTTCCCCCCTCCCCCCTTTCCCCCCTCCCCCCTTTCCGCCCTCCCCTTCCCCCCTCCCTTCCCCCCTCCCTCCCCTCCTCCCTCCTCCCTCCCTCCCCCTTCCCTCCCTCCCCTCCTCCCGGTTACAATGGAAACCCTACGAGGACGGGCCCAACGGGGAAAGAGGGGTACTGGGAAAAGGGGAGGTCCCCCTCCCCCTCCCCCTTCCCCCCTCCCTCCCACCCCCTCCCCCCTCCCCTCCCCCCTCCCCTCCCCTCCCCTCTCCCTTCCCTTCCCCCCACCTCTGCCCCCTTCCTCCCCCCCTCCTCTCCCCCCCTCCTCTCCCCCCCTCTCCTCTCCCCCCCTCTCCTCTCCCCCCTCTCCTCTCCCCCCTCTCCTCTCCCCCCCTCTCCTCTCCCCCTTCCCTCCCCCCTCCCCCTCCCTTCCCCCCTCCCTTTCCCCTCCCTTCCCCCCCCTTCCCCCATCCCTTCCCCCCTCCCTCCCCTCCTCCCTCCTCCCTCCCTCCCCCTTCCCTCCCTCCCCTCCTCCCGGTTACAATGGAATCCCTACGAGGACGGGCCCAACGGGGAAAGAGTGGTACTGGGAAAAGGGGAGAGCCCCCTCCCTCCCTTCCCCCTCCAATCCCCCCTCCCTCCCCCTCCCTCCCCCTCCCCCCCTCTACCCCCCCTCCCCTCTCCCCCTCCCTCCCCCTCCCTCCCCCCTCCCTCCCCCCTCCCTCCCCCCTCCCTCCCCCTCACCCCTACCCCCTCACTCCCCCCTCCCCCTTCACCTCCCCTCCCCCCCTCCCTCCCCCTCCCCTCCTCCCTCCACACCTCCCTCCTCCCTCCCTCCCCCTTCCCTCCCTCCCCTCCTCCCGGTTACAATGGAAACCCTACGAGGACGGGCCCAACGGGGAAAGAGGGGTACTGGGAAAAGGGGAGTTCCCACTCCCCCCCTCCCCCTTCCCCCCTCCCTCCCACCCCCTCCCCCCTCCCCTCCCCCTCCCCTCCCCTCCCCTCTCCCTCCCCTTCCCCCCACCTCTGCCCCCTTCCTCCCCCCTCCTCTCCCCCCCTCCTCTCCCCCCCTCCTCTCCCCCTCTCCTCTCCCTCCCCCCCCTCTCCTCTCCCCCCTCTCCTCTCCCCCACTCTCCTCTCCCCCCTCTCCTCTCCCCCTCTCCTCTCCCCCTTCCCTCCCCCCTCCCCCTCCCTTCCCCCCTCCCTTTCCCCTCCCTTCCCCCCCCTTCCCCCCTCCCTTACACCGTCCCTCCCCCTCTCCTCCCCTCTCCCCCCTCCCTCCCTCCCCACTCTCCTCTCCTCCCTACCTCATCCCTCCCTCCCTCCCTTCCCCGCAGCGCTGACCGCCGGGAAGTGTAGTCGCCGTCGCCTCTCCCGCTTCTGCTCAAAAGATAAGATTAATTTCTTTTTCAACAAAGAATGCTGTTTATTTTAAAGTAAAATAGACACCTCTCCTCTCTCCCCCCCTCTCCTCTCCTCTCTCCCCCCCTCTCCTCTCCCCCCTCTCCTCTCCCCCCTCTCCCCTCTCCTCTCCCCTCTCCTCTCCCCCCTCTCCTCTCCCCCTCCACTCTTTCCTCTCCCCTCTCCTCTCCCCTCCCCACCTCTCCTCTCCCCCCTCTCCTCTCCCCCCCCTCTCCCCTCTCCTCACCCCCCCTCCTCTCCCCCCCCCTCCTCTCCCCCTCCTCCTCTCCCCGAAGCGGAAGTGTAGTCGCCGTCGCCTCTCCCGCTGTTTGATTTCATTTATAACAAAGACATTTATTTAAAATGAGGAATGTGATTTTCATTAAGTTTGATTTTATTTATTTTAAAAAAGCTGCTGCTCTATAGATAAGTTTATTTCCTTTTCAACAAAGAACGCTGTTTATTTTAAAGTAAAAAAGCGGTTTTTTTCATTGGGTTTCACCCTCCCTGTTAGCGCCCGATTGGTTGGGTCTTTACGTGGGGTACAGTGATTGGCTCAACCATCCCTGTTAGCGCCCGATTGGCTGGGTCTGTACGTGGGGTGCAGTGATTGGCTCCACCCTCCCTGTTAGCGCCCGATTGGCTGGGTCTCTACGTGGGGTGCAGTGATTGGCTCCAACCTCACACTCGATGTGGGTGGAGCAGTTGATTTGAACTGACACCAACTGCCGTAACCAACAGTCCACCGTGCTGCTGCTGCTGGTTGAGGACAGGCTCCAGCATCGCTCAGGAGGGCAGTTTAATCCAAATACAGAAAGAATATTTATAGATAAGTTTCTTATCATTTCCAACAGAAAAATTACTTTTATTTTAAACGGTACGAGATTTCCATTGCATTTAATTTTATTTTAAAAAAAAAGATAAAAGACAGAGATTTCATAGATAAGTTTACTTTCTTTTTTAACAAAAGAACATTTATTTCACATAAGTTTAATTTCATTTATAACAAAGACATAAGCTGCTGCTCTATAGATAAGTTTAATTTCTTTTTCAACAAAGGATGCTGTTTATTTTAAAGTAAAATAGGCCCCTCTCCTCTCTCCCCCTCTCCTCTCCTCTCCCCCCCCTCTCCTCTCCTCTCCCCCCTCTCCTCTCCCCCCTCTCCTCTCCTCTCCCCCTCTCCCCTCTCCTCTCCCCTCTCCTCTCCCCCCTCTCCTCCTCCCCTCTCTCCTCTCCCCTCTCCTCTCCCCCCTCTCCCCTCCCCCCCTCTCCTCTCCCCCCTCTCCTCTCCCCCCTCTCCTCTCCCCCCCCTCCCCCCCCTTCCCCCCCTCCCCCCCCTCCTCTCCCCCCTCCTCTCCCCGAAGCGGAAGTGTAGTCGCCGTCGCCTCTCCCGCTGTTTGATTTCATTAATAACAAAGACATTTATTTAAAATGAGGAATGTGATTTTCATTAAGTTTGATTTTATTTATTTAAAAAAAGCTGCTGCTCTATAGATAAGTTTATTTCCTTTTCAACAAAGAGCGCTGTTTATTTTAAAGTAAAATAGACCCCTCTCCTCTCCTCCCCTCCCCTCCCCTCCCCTCTCCTCTCCCCCCTCTCCTCCCCTCCCCTCCCCTCCCCTCCCCTCTCCTCTCCCCCCTCTCCTCTCCCCCCTCTCCTCTCCTCTCCCCTCCTCTCCTCTCCCCTCCTCTCCTCTCCCCCTCTCCTCTCCCCCCTCTCCTCTCCCCCCTCTCCTCTCCCCCCTCTCCTCTCCCCCCTCTCCTCTACCCCCTCTCCTCTCCCCCCTCTCCTCCCCACCCCTCCCCTCCCCTCTCCTCTCCCCTCCTCTCCTCTCCCCCTCTCCTCTCCTCTCCCCTCCTCTCCTCTCCCCCTCTCCTCTCCCCCCTCTCCTCTCCCCCCTCTCCTCTCCCCCCTCTCCTCTCCCCCCCTCCCCTCCCCTCTCCTCTCCCCCCTCTCCTCTCCCCCCTCTCCTCTCCCCCCCTCATCTCTCCCCCCTCTCCTCTCCCCTCCTCTCCTCTCCCCCTCTCCTCTCCCCCCCTCTCCTCTCCCCCCTCCCCTCCCCTCCCCTCTCCCCCCTCTCCTCTCCCCCCCTCTCCTCTCCCCCCTCATCTCTCCCCCCCTCATCTCTCCCCCCCTCATCTCTCCCCCCCTCTCCTCTCCCCCCCTCTCCTCTCCCCCCCTCTCCTCTCCCCCCCTCTCCTCTCCCCCCCTCTCCTCTCCCCCCCTCTCCTCTCCACACTCTCCTCTCCCCCCTCTTCTCCCCCCTCTTCTCCCTCCCTCCCTCTCCTCTCCCCCCTCCCTCTCCCCCTCTCCTAACTACCCAACAAAGAACGCTCTTTATTTTAAAGTAAAATAGACCCCTCTCCTCTCTCCCCCCCTCTCCTCTCTCCCCCCCTCTCCTCTCTCCCCCCCCTCTCCTCTCTCCCCCCCTCTCCTCTCCCCCCCTCTCCTCTCCCCCCCCTCTCCTCTCCTCCCCCCCCTCTCCTCTCTCCCCCCCTCTCCTCTCTCCCCACCCTCTCCTCTCTCCCCCCCCTCTCCTCTCCCCCCTCCCTCCCTCCCCACTCTCCTCCCTCCCGTCCCCGCAGCACTGACCGCCGGGAATGTGATTTTCATTAAGTTTGATTTTATTTATTTTAAAAAAGCTGCTGCTCTATAGATAAGTATAGATAAGTTTATTTCCTTTTCAACAAAGAACGCTGTTTATTTTAAAGTAAAAACGCGGTTTGTTTCATTGGGTTTCACCCTCCCTGTTAGCGCCCGATTGGTTGGGTCTTTACGTGGGGTACAGTGATTGGCTCCACCATCCCTGTTAGCGCCCGATTGGCTGGGTCTGTACGTGGGGTGCAGTGATTGGCTCCACCCTCCCTGTTAGCGCCCGATTGGCTGGGTCTCTACGTGGGGTGCAGTGATTGGCTCCAACCTCACACTCGATGTGGGTGGAGCAGTTGATTTGAACTGACACCAACTGCCGTAACCAACAGTCCACCGTGCTGCTGCTGGTTGAGGACAGGCTCCAGCATCGCTCAGGAGGGCAGTTTAATCCAAATACAGAAAGAATATTTATAGATAAGTTTCTTATCATTTCCAACAGAAAAATTACATTTATTTTAAACGGTACGAGATTTCCATTGCATTTAATTTTATTTTAAAAAAAAGATAAAAGACAGAGATTTCATAGATAAGTTTACTTTCTTTTTTAACAAAAGAACATTTATTTCACATAAGTTTAATTTCATTTATAACAAAGACATAAGCTGCTGCTCTATAGATAAGTTTAATTTCCTTTTCAACAAAGAGCGCTGTTTATTTTAAAGTAAAATAGACCCCTCTCCTCTCCTCCCCTCCCCTCCCCTCCCCTCCCCTCTCCTCTCCTCTCCTCCCCTCCCCTCCCCTCCCCTCCCCTCCCCTCCCCTCCCCTCCCCTCTCCTCTCCCCCCTCTCCTCTCCTCCCCTCCCCTCCCCTCCCCTCTCCTCTCCCCCCTCTCCTCTCCCCCCTCTCCTCTCCTCTCCTCTCCTCTCCTCTCCTCTCCTCTCCCCTCCTCTCCTCTCCCCTCCTCTCCTCTCCCCTCCTCTCCTCTCCCCCCTCTCCTCTCCCCCTCTCCTCTCCCCCCTCTCCTCTCCCCCCCTCCCCTCCCCTCCCCTCTCTCCCCTCTCCTCTCCCCCCCTCTCCTCTCCCCCCCTCTCCTCTCCCCCCTCATCTCTCCCCCCTCATCTCTCCCCCCCTCATCTCTCCCCCCTCTCCTCTCCCCCCTCTCCTCTCCCCCCCTCTCCTCTCCCCCCCTCTCCTCTCCCCCACTCTCCTCTCCCCCCCTCTTCTCCCCCCCTCCCTCTCCTCTCCCCCCTCCCTCTCCCCCTCTCCTAACTACCCAACAAAGAACGCTCTTTATTTTAAAGTAAAATAGACCCCTCTCCTCTCTCCCCCCCTCTCCTCTCTCCCCCCCTCCTCTCTCCCCCCCTCTCCTCTCCCCCCCTACTACTAAAACTCTGCGTTCGTGTGTATGTACGCAAAAATTCCGTGTGTATGTACGGAAGATTCCGAAGTGTCTTTGCTTGACGCTTAACTTACAAACCCTACTCCTCCTAGACGGTACACCAAAGCGCTACGATTTTTGTACCGCCATATTCACCATTAACATGGGCAACTATTGTAAGTACTTTCATTCAAATTGAAGCTACCTTTTTAAAGCTAGAGAGATATTAAAGTTTAAATTTTTCATTTCTAACCCTTTTCTTGAAGGGGCTTCAGCGTGTGACGTCACAATGGCACCCGTGAACCAATGAGAGATCAGCTCGCGATGGACAAGCAGCTGCTATTGGGTGTTTACTACTTTAAATTTACATAATTTTTTTTCTGACCTTTTTTTTCAAGGTCTTCAGCTTGTGACGTCACAATGCTTGTGTGAGATGGTTGCAACATTGTTGCGAAAAGCAACTGCCAGTTTTTTAAAGTTGTGCAAGACACTTAACATACACAGATCAGCATGGGGCCCCTATTCCCCTCCTCCCCCCCCTTCCCCCCTCAATCCCTTCCTCCCCACTCCTTCCCACCTCCATCCCCACTCCCCTCCCCCCTCCTCCTCAACTCCCTCCCCACCTCCCTCACCCCTCCTCCCCTAACTCCCCCCTCCTCCCTCCCTCCCCCTTCCCTCCCTCCCCTCCTCCCGGTTACAATGGAAACCCTATGAGGACGGGCCCAACGGGGAAAGAGGGTACTGGGAAAAGGGGAGGTCCCCCTCCCTCCCCCCTTCCCCCATCCCATCCCCCCTCCCTCCCTCTCCCTCCCCCTTCCCCCCTTCCCCCCCTCCCCTTCCCCCCTTCCCTCCCCTCCTCCCTCCACACCTCCCTCCTCCCTCCCTCCCCTTCCCTCCCTCCCATCCTCCCAATTCTTGTTTGAGATGGGTGCTACAGTGAGAAGCACTATGTGACCGCGAATGTTTCAAAACAAGCACTTAAAAAGCACTTATCTCTTTTTAAAGTATTTTTTTTTAATGCAAGTCACTTAACATACACAGATCAGCATTGGGCCCATATGCTCGTGGGCCACCGGGGCAAGTGTTTCGAAAAAAGCACTGAGAGTGTGTATGGGGGAGAGAGAGAATGGGGGGGGGAGTCTGTGAATGGGGACTGGGGACAACAGGGGTCGTTGCGGAGGGGGCTTGGTGGTGGGGGAAAGAGGGGTACTGGGAAAAGGGGAGGTCCCACTTCCCCCTCAACCCCTTCCTCCCCCCTCCTTCCCACCTCCATCCCCACTCCCTCCCCCCCTCCCTCCCCCTCAATCCCAACCTCCATCACCACTCAGCCCCTAACTCCCCCCTCCTTCCATCCCACCCTCCCCCACTCCCTCCCCCCTCCCTCCACCATTCCATCCCTCTCCCCCTCCCCCCTCCTTCCACCCTCCCTCCCCCCCTCCCGGTTACAATGGAAACCCTACGGGGACGGGCCCAACGGGGAAAGAGGGGTACTGGGAAAAGGGGAGATCCCCCTCCCTCCCCTCCCTCCCCTTCCCCCCTACCCGCTCCCCCCTTCCCTCCCCCTTCCCCCTCCCCTTCCCCCCTCCCCTCCCCACTCCCTCCCCCTCCCCTCCTCCCTCCACACCTCCCTCCACACCTCCCTCCCACCCGGTTACAATGGAAACCCTACGAGGACGGGCCCAACGGGGAAAGAGGGGTACTGGAAAAGTGGAGGTCCCCCTTCCCCCCTCAACCCCTTCATCCCCCCTCCTTCCCACCTCCATCCCCACTCCCTCCCCCCCTCCTCCCCCTCCCTCCCCAACTACCTCCCCCCTCCCTCCCCCCTAACTCCCCCTCCCTCCTTCCCTCCATCCCTCCCTCCCCCAATCCCTCCCCCCTCCCTCCACCCTTCCATCCCTCTCCCCCTCCCCCCTCCTTCCACCCTCCCTCCCCCCTCCCCGTTACAATTGAAACCCTACGAGGACGGGCCCAACGGGGAAAGAGGGGTACTGGGAAAAGGGGAGGTCCCCCTCACTACCCCCTTCCCCTTCCCCTCCCCCCTCCCCTCCCTCCCCCTCCCCCCTACCCCCCTCCGTCCCCTCCCCCCTCCCTCCCCTCCCCTCCTCCCTCCACACCTCCCTCCTCCCTCCCTCCCCCTTCCCTCCCTCCCCTCCTCCCGGTTACAATGGAAACCCTACGGGGACGGGCCCAACGGGGAAAGAGGGGTACTGGGTAAAGGGGAGGTCCCCCTCCCTCCCCCCTCCCTCCCCCCTCCCTCCCCCCTCCCCCCTCCCTCCCCCCTACCCCCCTCCCTCCCCTCTCCCTCCCCCCTTCCCCCCTCCCCCCTCCCCTCCCCCTCCCCCTCCCCTCCTCCCTCCACACCTCCCTCCTCCCTCCCTCCCCCTTCCCTCCCTCCCCTCCTCCCGGTTACAATGGAAACCTTACGAGGACGGGCCCAACGGGGAAAGAGGGGTACTGGGAAAAGGGGAGGTCCCCCTTCCTCCCCCTTCCCCCCTCCCCTCCCCCTCCCTCCCCCCTACCCCCCTCCCTCCCCTCTCCCTCCCCCCTTCCCCCTCCCCCTCCCCCTCCCCTTCTCCCTCCACACCTCCCTCCTCCCTCCACACCTCCCTTCCCTCCCTCCCCTCCTCCCAGTTACAATGGAAACCTTACGAGGACGGGCCCAACGGGGAAAGAGGGGTACTGGGAAAAGTGGAGGTACCCCTCCCTCCCCCCTTCCCCCCTCCCCCCCTACCCCTCTCCCTCCCCTCCCCCCTTCCCCCCTCCCCCACTCCCCTCCCCTCTCCCTCCCCCTCCCCCCCTAACCCCCTCCCTCCCCTCTCCCTCCCCTTCCCCACCCCTCCCCTCCCTCCCCCTCCCCTCCTCCCTCCACACCTCCCTCCCCCTTCCCTCCCTCCCCTCCTCCCGGTTACAATGGAAACCCTACGAGGACGGGCCCAACGGGGAAAGAGGGGTACTGGGAAAAGGGGAGGTCCCCCTCCCTCCCCCCTTCCCCCCTCCCCTCCCCCCTCCCCCCTACCCCTCTCCCTCCCCCCTCCCCTCCCTTCCCCCCCTCCCCTCCCCCTCCCCCTCCCCTCCTCCATCCACACCTCCCTCCTCCCTCCCTCCCCCTTCCCTCCCTCCCCTCCTCCCGGTTACAATGGAAACCCTACGAGGACGGGCCCAACGGGGAAAGGGGTGTGCTGGGGAAAGGGGGGGTGAGAGTAAGAGTGTATCTGGGGGAGAGAGAATGGGGGGGTTCTGAGAATGGGGACTGGGGAGGGGGACAACAGGGGGCTGGGTGGTTTGGGAAAGAAGAGTACTGGGAAAAGGGGAGGTCCCCCTCCCTCCCCACTCTCCTCCCTCCCTCATCCCTCCCTCCCTCCCGTCCCAGCAGCGCTGACCGCCGGGAGGTGTAGTCGCCGTCGCCTCTCCCGCTGTTTGATTTCATTTATAACAAAGACATTTATTTTAAATGAGGAATGTGATTTTCATTAAGTTTGATTTTATTTATTTAAAAAAAGCTGATGCTCTATAGATAAGTTTATTTCCTTTTCAAAAAGAACGCTGTTTATTTTAAAGTAAAATAGACCCTCCCTCCCACCCTCCCCCCCCCCCCACTCCCCTCCCGTTTACAATGGAAACCCTACGAGGACGGGCCCAACGGGGAAAGCGGGGTACTGGGAAAAGGGGAGGTCCCCCTCCCTCCCCCTTTCCCCCTCCCTACCCCCTCCATCCTCTCTCCCTCCCCCCTCCCCTCCCCTCCTCCCTCCCCCTCCCTCCCCCTCCCCCTCCCCTCCCCTCCCCTCCCCTCCTCCCTCCCCCCTCCCTCCCCCTCCACCCTCCCTCCCCCTCCCTTCCTCCCTCCCTCCCCCTTCCCTCCCCCCCACTCCCCTCCCGGTTACAATGGAAACCCTACGAGGACGGGCCCAACGGGGAAAGAGGGGTACTGGGAAAAGGGGAGGTCCCCCTCCCTCCCCCCTTCCCCATCCCATCCCCCCCTCCCTCCCCTCTCCCGCCCCCTTCCCCCCCTCCCCTTCCCCCCTCCCTCCCCTCCTCCCTCCACACCTCCCTCCTCCCTCCCTCCCCTTCCCTCCCTCCCATCCTCCCAATGCTTGTGTGAGATGGTTGCAACATTGTTTCGAAAAGCAACTGACAGAAGCACTAAGTAGCCGCGAATATTTCAAAACCAGCACTTAACCGCGAATGTTTTTTAAAAAAGCACTTAACCGCGAATGTTTCAAAACAAGCAATTAAAGAGCACTTTTTTTTTTTAAAGTATTTTTTTTTATTCCAAGAGAATGGGGGGGGTCTGAGAATGGGGACTGGGGAGGGGGACAACAGGGGTCGTTGCGGTGGGGGCTTGGTGGTGGGGGAAAGAGGGGTACTGGGAAAAGGGGAGGTCCCACTTCCCCCTCAACCTCTTCGTCCCCCCTCCTTCGCACCTCCATCCCCACTCTCTCCCCCCTCAATCCCAACCTCCATCACCACTCAGCCCCTAACTCACCCGTCCCTCCTTCCCTCCATCCGACCCTCCCCCACTCCCTCCCCCCCTCCCTCCACCCTTCCACCCCTCTCCCCCTCCCCCTCCTTCCACCCTCCCTCCCCCCCTCCCGGTTACAATGGAAACCCTACGGGGACGGGCCCAACGGGGAAAGAGGGGTACTGGGAAAAGGGGAGGTCCCCCTCCCTCCCCCCTTCCCCATCCCATCCCCCCTCCCTCCCCTCTCCCTCCCCCTTCCCCCCGTTCCCCCCTCCCCTTCCCCCCCTCCCTCCACACCTCTCTCCTCCCTCCCTCCCCTTCCCTCCCTCCCATCCTCCCAATGCTTGTTTGAGATGGGTGCTACATTGTTTCGAAAAGCACCACCAACAGATCGCAGTGAGAAGCACTATGTGACCGCGAATGTTTCAAAACGAGCACTTAAATAGCACTTATCTTTTTTTTACGTCTTTTTTTTTATTGCAAGTCACTTAACATACACAGATCAGCATTGGGCCCCTATGCTCGTGGGCCACCGGGGCAAGTGTTTCGAAAAAAGCACTGAGAGTGTGTCTGGGGGAGAGAGAGAATGGGGGGTGTCTGAGAATGGGGACTGGGGAGGGGGACAACAGGGGTCGTTGCGGAGGGGGCTTGGTGGTGGAGGAATGAGGGTTACTGGGAAAAGGGGAGGTCCCCCTTCACCCCTCAACCCCTTCCTCCCGCTCCTTCCCTTCTCCATCCCCACTCCCTCCCCCCCTCCTCCCCCTCCCTCCCCCATCCCTCTCCACCTCCCTCAACCCTCCCCCCTAACTCCCCCCCTCCCTCCTTCCCTCCATCCCTCCCTCCCCCACTCCCACCCCCCTCCCTCCACCCTTCCATCCTTCTCCCCCTCCCCCCTCCCCCCTCCTTCCACCCTTCCTCCTCCCCTCCCGGTTACAATGGAAATCCTACGAGGACGGGCCCAACGGGGAAAGGGGTGTGCTGGGGAAAGGGGGGGTGAGAGTAAGAGTGTATCTGGTGGAGAGAGAATGGGGGGGTCTGAGAATGGGGACTGGGGAGGGGGACAACAGGGGGCTGGGTGGTTTGGGAAAGAAGAGTACTGGGAAAAGGGGAGGTCCCCCTCCCTCCCCACTCTCCTCCCTCCCTCATCCCTCCCTCCCTCCCGTCCCAGCAGCGCTGACCGCCGGGAGGTGTAGTCGCCGTCGCCTCTCCCGCTGTTTGATTTCATTTATAACAAAGACATTTATTTTAAATGAGGAATGTGATTTTCATTAAGTTTGATTTTATTTATTTAAAAAAAGCTGATGCTCTATAGATAAGTTTATTTCCTTTTCAAAAAAGAACGCTGTTTATTTTAAAGTAAAATAGACCCTCCCTCCCACCCTCCCTCCCCCCCCCACTCCCCTCCCGTTTACAATGGAAACCCTACGAGGACGGGCCCAACGGGGAAAGCGGGGTACTGGGAAAAGGGGAGGTCCCCCTACCTCCCCCTTTCCCCCCTCCCTACCCCCTCCATCCTCTCTCCCTCCCCCCTCCCCTCCCCTCCTCCCTCCCCCTCCCTCCCCCTCCCCCTCCCCTCCCCTCCCCTCCTCCCTCCCTCATCCCTCCCTCCCTCCCGTCCCAGCAGCGCTGACCGCCGGGAGGTGTAGTCGCCGTCGCCTCTCCCGCTGTTTGATTTCATTTATAACAAAGACATTTATTTTAAATGAGGAATGTGATTTTCATTAAGTTTGATTTTATTTATTTAAAAAAAGCTGATGCTCTATAGATAAGTTTATTTCCTTTTCAAAAAAGAACGCTGTTTATTTTAAAGTAAAATAGACCCTCCCTCCCACCCTCCCTCCCCCCCCCACTCCCCTCCCGTTTACAATGGAAACCCTACGAGGACGGGCCCAACGGGGAAAGAGGGGTACTGGGAAAAGGGGAGGTCCCCCTCCCTCCCCCCTTCCCCATCCCATCCCCCCCTCCCTCCCCTCTCCCGCCCCCTTCCCCCCCTCCCCTTCCCCCCTCCCTCCCCTCCTCCCTCCACACCTCCCTCCTCCCTCCCTCCCCTTCCCTCCCTCCCATCCTCCCAATGCTTGTGTGAGATGGTTGCAACATTGTTTCGAAAAGCAACTGACAGAAGCACTAAGTAGCCGCGAATGTTTCAAAACCAGCACTTAACCGCGAATGTTTTTTAAAAAAGCACTTAACCGCGAATGTTTCAAAACAAGCAATTAAAAAGCACTTTTTTTTTTTAAAGTATTTTTTTTTATTCCAAGAGAATGGGGGGGGTCTGAGAATGGGGACTGGGGAGGGGGACAACAGGGGTCGTTGCGGTGGGGGCTTGGTGGTGGGGGAAAGAGGGGTACTGGGAAAAGGGGAGGTCCCACTTCCCCCTCAACCTCTTCGTCCCCCCTCCTTCGCACCTCCATCCCCACTCTCTCCCCCCTCAATCCCAACCTCCATCACCACTCAGCCCCTAACTCACCCGTCCCTCCTTCCCTCCATCCGACCCTCCCCCACTCCCTCCCCCCCTCCCTCCACCCTTCCACCCCTCTCCCCCTCCCCCCTCCTTCCACCCTCCCTCCCCCCCTCCCGGTTACAATGGAAACCCTACGGGGACGGGCCCAACGGGGAAAGAGGGGTACTGGGAAAAGGGGAGGTCCCCCTCCCTCCCCCCTTCCCCATCCCATCCCCCCTCCCTCCCCTCTCCCTCCCCTTCCCCCCGTTCCCCCCTCCCCTTCCCCCCCTCCCTCCACACCTCTCTCCTCCCTCCCTCCCCTTCCCTCCCTCCCATCCTCCCAATGCTTGTTTGAGATGGGTGCTACATTGTTTCGAAAAGCACCACCAACAGATCGCAGTGAGAAGCACTATGTGACCGCGAATGTTTCAAAACGAGCACTTAAAAAGCACTTATCTTTTTTTTACGTCTTTTTTTTTATTGCAAGTCACTTAACATACACAGATCAGCATTGGGCCCCTATGCTCGTGGGCCACCGGGGCAAGTGTTTCGAAAAAAGCACTGAGAGTGTGTCTGGGGGAGAGAGAGAATGGGGGGGGTCTGAGAATGGGGACTGGGGAGGGGGACAACAGGGGTCGTTGCGGAGGGGGCTTGGTGGTGGAGGAAAGAGGGTTACTGGAAAAGGGGAGGTCCCCCTTCACCCCTCAACCCCTTCCTCCCGCTCCTTCCCATCTCCATCCCCACTCCCTCCCCCCCTCCTCCCCCTCCCTCCCCCATCCCTCTCCACCTCCCTCAACCCTCCCCCCTAACTCCCCCCTCCCTCCTTCCCTCCATCCCTCCCTCCCCCACTCCCACCCCCCTCCCTCCACCCTTCCATCCCTCTCCCCCTCCCCCCTCCCCCCTCCTTCCACCCTTCCTCCTCCCCTCCCGGTTACAATGGAAATCCTACGAGGACGGGCCCAACGGGGAAAGGGGTGTGCTGGGGAAAGGGGGGGTGAGAGTAAGAGTGTATCTGGTGGAGAGAGAATGGGGGGGTCTGAGAATGGGGACTGGGGAGGGGGACAACAGGGGGCTGGGTGGTTTGGGAAAGAAGAGTACTGGGAAAAGGGGAGGTCCCCCTCCCTCCCCACTCTCCTCCTTCCCTCATCCCTCCCTCCCTCCCGTCCCAGCAGCGCTGACCGCCGGGAGGTGTAGTCGCCGTCGCCTCTCCCGCTGTTTGATTTCATTTATAACAAAGACATTTATTTTAAATGAGGAATGTGATTTTCATTAAGTTTGATTTTATTTATTTAAAAAAAGCTGATGCTCTATAGATAAGTTTATTTCCTTTTCAAAAAAGAACGCTGTTTATTTTAAAGTAAAATAGACCCTCCCTCCCACCCTCCCTCCCCCCCCCCCACTCCCCTCCCGTTTACAATGGAAACCCTACGAGGACGGGCCCAACGGGGAAAGCGGGGTACTGGGAAAAGGGGAGGTCCCCCTCCCTCCCCCTTTCCCCCCTCCCTACCCCCTCCATCCTCTCTCCCTCCCCCCTCCCCTCCCCTCCTCCCTCCCCCTCCCTCCCCCTCCCCCTCCCCTCCCCTCCCCTCCTCCCTCCCTCATCCCTCCCTCCCTCCCGTCCCAGCAGCGCTGACCGCCGGGAGGTGTAGTCGCCGTCGCCTCTCCCGCTGTTTGATTTCATTTATAACAAAGACATTTATTTTAAATGAGGAATGTGATTTTCATTAAGTTTGATTTTATTTATTTAAAAAAAGCTGATGCTCTATAGATAAGTTTATTTCCTTTTCAAAAAAGAACGCTGTTTATTTTAAAGTAAAATAGACCCTCCCTCCCACCCTCCCTCCCCCCCCCACTCCCCTCCCGTTTACAATGGAAACCCTACGAGGACGGGCCCAACGGGGAAAGCGGGGTACTGGGAAAAGGGGAGGTCCCCCTCCCTCCCCCTTTCCCCCCTCCCTACCCCCTCCATCCTCTCTCCCTCCCCCCTCCCCCCCCCTCCTCCCTCCCCCTCCCTCCCCCTCCCCCTCCCCTCCCCTCCCCTCCTCACTCCCCCCTCCCTCCCCCTCCCCCCCTCCCTCCCCCTCCCTTCCTCCCTCCTTCCCCCTTCCCTCCCCCCCACTCCCCTCCCGGTTACAATGGAAACCCTACGAGGACGGGCCCAACGGGGAAAGAGGGGTACTGGGAAAAGGGGAGGTCCCCCTCCCTCCCCCCTTCCCCATCCCATCCCCCCCTCCCTCCCCTCTCCCGCCCCCTTCCCCCCCTCCCCTTCCCCCCTCCCTCCCCTCCTCCCTCCACACCTCCCTCCTCCCTCCCTCCCCTTCCCTCCCTCCCATCCTCCCAATGCTTGTGTGAGATGGTTGCAACATTGTTTCGAAAAGCAACTGACAGAAGCACTAAGTAGCCGCGAATGTTTCAAAACCAGCACTTAACCGCGAATGTTTTTTAAAAAAGCACTTAACCGCGAATGTTTCAAAACAAGCAATTAAAAAGCACTTTTTTTTTTTAAAGTATTTTTTTTTATTCCAAGAGAATGGGGGGGGTCTGAGAATGGGGACTGGGGAGGGGGACAACAGGGGTCGTTGCGGTGGGGGCTTGGTGGTGGGGGAAAGAGGGGTACTGGGAAAAGGGGAGGTCCCACTTCCCCCTCAACCTCTTCGTCCCCCCTCCTTCGCACCTCCATCCCCACTCTCTCCCCCCTCAATCCCAACCTCCATCACCACTCAGCCCCTAACTCACCCGTCCCTCCTTCCCTCCATCCGACCCTCCCCCACTCCCTCCCCCCTCCCTCCACCCTTCCACCCCTCTCCCCCTCCCCCTCCTTCCACCCTCCCTCCCCCCCTCCCGGTTACAATGGAAACCCTACGGGGACGGGCCCAACGGGGAAAGAGGGGTACTGGGAAAAGGGGAGGTCCCCCTCCCTCCCCCCTTCCCCATCCCATCCCCCCTCCCTCCCCTCTCCCTCCCCCTTCCCCCCGTTCCCCCCTCCCCTTCCCCCCCTCCCTCCACACCTCTCTCCTCCCTCCCTCCCCTTCCCTCCCTCCCATCCTCCCAATGCTTGTTTGAGATGGGTGCTACATTGTTTCGAAAAGCACCACCAACAGATCGCAGTGAGAAGCACTATGTGACCGCGAATGTTTCAAAACGAGCACTTAAAAAGCACTTATCTTTTTTTTACGTCTTTTTTTTAATTGCAAGTCACTTAACATACACAGATCAGCATTGGGCCCCTATGCTCGTGGGCCACCGGGGCAAGTGTTTCGAAAAAAGCACTGAGAGTGTGTCTGGGGGAGAGAGAGAATGGGGGGGGTCTGAGAATGGGGACTGGGGAGGGGGACAACAGGGGTCGTTGCGGAGGGGGCTTGGTGGTGGAGGAAAGAGGGTTACTGGGAAAAGGGGAGGTCCCCCTTCACCCCTCAACCCCTTCCTCCTGCTCCTTCCCATCTCCATCCCCACTCCCTCCCCCCCTCCTCCCCCTCCCTCCCCCATCCCTCTCCACCTCCCTCAACCCTCCCCCCTAACTCCCCCCCTCCCTCCTTCCCTCCATCCCTCCCTCCCCCACTCCCACCCCCCTCCCTCCACCCTTCCATCCCTCTCCCCCTCCCCCCTCCCCCCTCCTTCCACCCTTCCTCCTCCCCTCCCGGTTACAATGGAAATCCTACGAGGACGGGCCCAACGGGGAAAGGGGTGTGCTGGGGAAAGGGGGGGGTGAGAGTAAGAGTGTATCTGGTGGAGAGAGAATGGGGGGGTCTGAGAATGGGGACTGGGGAGGGGGACAACAGGGGGCTGGGTGGTTTGGGAAAGAAGAGTACTGGGAAAAGGGGAGGTCCCCCTCCCTCCCCACTCTCCTCCCTCCCTCATCCCTCCCTCCCTCCCGTCCCAGCAGCGCTGACCGCCGGGAGGTGTAGTCGCCGTCGCCTCTCCCGCTGTTTGATTTCATTTATAACAAAGACATTTATTTTAAATGAGGAATGTGATTTTCATTAAGTTTGATTTTATTTATTTAAAAAAAGCTGATGCTCTATAGATAAGTTTATTTCCTTTTCAAAAAAGAACGCTGTTTATTTTAAAGTAAAATAGACCCTCCCTCCCACCCTCCCTCCCCCCCCCCACTCCCCTCCCGTTTACAATGGAAACCCTACGAGGACGGGCCCAACGGGGAAAGCGGGGTACTGGGAAAAGGGGAGGTCCCCCTCCCTCCCCCTTTCCCCCCTCCCTACCCCCTCCATCCTCTCTCCCTCCCCCCTCCCCTCCCCTCCTCCCTCCCCCTCCCTCCCCCTCCCCCTCCCCTCCCCTCCCCTCCTCCCTCCCTCATCCCTCCCTCCCTCCCGTCCCAGCAGCGCTGACCGCCGGGAGGTGTAGTCGCCGTCGCCTCTCCCGCTGTTTGATTTCATTTATAACAAAGACATTTATTTTAAATGAGGAATGTGATTTTCATTAAGTTTGATTTTATTTATTTAAAAAAAGCTGATGCTCTATAGATAAGTTTATTTCCTTTTCAAAAAAGAACGCTGTTTATTTTAAAGTAAAATAGACCCTCCCTCCCACCCTCCCTCCCCCCCCCACTCCCCTCCCGTTTACAATGGAAACCCTACGAGGACGGGCCCAACGGGGAAAGAGGGGTACTGGGAAAAGGGGAGGTCCCCCTCCCTCCCCCCTTCCCCATCCCATCCCCCCCTCCCTCCCCTCTCCCGCCCCCTTCCCCCCCTCCCCTTCCCCCCTCCCTCCCCTCCTCCCTCCACACCTCCCTCCTCCCTCCCTCCCCTTCCCTCCCTCCCATCCTCCCAATGCTTGTGTGAGATGGTTGCAACATTGTTTCGAAAAGCAACTGACAGAAGCACTAAGTAGCCGCGAATGTTTCAAAACCAGCACTTAACCGCGAATGTTTTTTAAAAAAGCACTTAACCGCGAATGTTTCAAAACAAGCAATTAAAAAGCACTTTTTTTTTTTTAAGTATTTTTTTTTATTCCAAGAGAATGGGGGGGGTCTGAGAATGGGGACTGGGGAGGGGGACAACAGGGGTCGTTGCGGTGGGGGCTTGGTGGTGGGGGAAAGAGGGGTACTGGGAAAAGGGGAGGTCCCACTTCCCCCTCAACCTCTTCGTCCCCCCTCCTTCGCACCTCCATCCCCACTCTCTCCCCCCTCAATCCCAACCTCCATCACCACTCAGCCCCTAACTCACCCGTCCCTCCTTCCCTCCATCCGACCCTCCCCCACTCCCTCCCCCCCTCCCTCCACCCTTCCACCCCTCTCCCCCTCCCCCCTCCTTCCACCCTCCCTCCCCCCCTCCCGGTTACAATGGAAACCCTACGGGGACGGGCCCAACGGGGAAAGAGGGGTACTGGGAAAAGGGGAGGTCCCCCTCCCTCCCCCCTTCCCCATCCCATCCCCCCTCCCTCCCCTCTCCCTCCCCCTTCCCCCCGTTCCCCCCTCCCCTTCCCCCCCTCCCTCCACACCTCTCTCCTCCCTCCCTCCCCTTCCCTCCCCCTCCCTCCCATCCTCCCAATGCTTGTTTGAGATGGGTGCTACATTGTTTCGAAAAGCACCACCAACAGATCGCAGTGAGAAGCACTATGTGACCGCGAATGTTTCAAAACGAGCACTTAAAAAGCACTTATCTTTTTTTACGTCTTTTTTTTATTGCAAGTCACTTAACATACACAGATCAGCATTGGGCCCCTATGCTCGTGGCCAACGGGGCAAGTGTTTCGAAAAAAGCACTGAGAGTGTGTCTGGGGGAGAGAGAGAATGGGGGGGGTCTGAGAATGGGACTGGGGAGGGGGACAACAGGGGTCGTTGCGGAGGGGGCTTGGTGGTGGAGGAAAGAGGGTTACTGGGAAAAGGGAGGTCCCCTTCACCCCCTCAACCCCTTCCTCCCGCTCCTTCCCATCTCCATCCCCACTCCCTCCCCCCCTCCTCCCCCTCCTCCCCCATCCCTCTCCACCTCCCTCAACCCTCCCCCCTAACTCCCCCCCTCCCTCCTTCCCTCCATCCCCTCCCTCCCCCACTCCCACCCCCCTCCCTCCACCCTTCCATCCCTCTCCCCCTCCCCCTCCCCCCTCCTTCCACCCTTCCTCCTCCCCTCCCGGTTACAATGGAAATCCTACGAGGACGGGCCCAACGGGGAAAGGGTGTGCTGGGGAAAGGGGGGGTGAGAGTAAGAGTGTATCTGGTGGAGAGAGAATGGGGGGGTCTGAGAATGGGGACTGGGGAGGGGGACAACAGGGGGCTGGGTGGTTTGGGAAAGAAGAGTACTGGGAAAAGGGGAGGTCCCCCTCCCTCCCCACTCTCCTCCCTCCCTCATCCCTCCCTCCCTCCCGTCCCAGCAGCGCTGACCGCCGGGAGGTGTAGTCGCCGTCGCCTCTCCCGCTGTTTGATTTCATTTATAACAAAGACATTTATTTTAAATGAGGAATGTGATTTTCATTAAGTTTGATTTTATTTATTTAAAAAAAGCTGATGCTCTATAGATAAGTTTATTTCCTTTTCAAAAAAGAACGCTGTTTATTTTAAAGTAAAATAGACCCTCCCTCCCACCCTCCCTCCCCCCCCCACTCCCCTCCCGTTTACAATGGAAACCCTACGAGGACGGGCCCAACGGGGAAAGCGGGGTACTGGGAAAAGGGGAGGTCCCCCTCCCTCCCCCTTTCCCCCCTCCCTACCCCCTCCATCCTCTCTCCCTCCCCCCTCCCCTCCCCTCCTCCCTCCCCCTCCCTCCCCCTCCCCCTCCCCTCCCCTCCCCTCCTCCCTCCCTCATCCCTCCCTCCCTCCCGTCCCAGCAGCGCTGACCGCCGGGAGGTGTAGTCGCCGTCGCCTCTCCCGCTGTTTGATTTCATTTATAACAAAGACATTTATTTTAAATGAGGAATGTGATTTTCATTAAGTTTGATTTTATTTATTTAAAAAAAGCTGATGCTCTATAGATAAGTTTATTTCCTTTTCAAAAAAGAACGCTGTTTATTTTAAAGTAAAATAGACCCTCCCTCCCACCCTCCCTCCCCCCCCCACTCCCCTCCCGTTTACAATGGAAACCCTACGAGGACGGGCCCAACGGGGAAAGCGGGGTACTGGGAAAAGGGGAGGTCCCCCTCCCTCCCCCTTTCCCCCCTCCCTACCCCCTCCATCCTCTCTCCCTCCCCCCTCCCCCCCCCTCCTCCCTCCCCCTCCCTCCCCCTCCCCCTCCCCTCCCCTCCCCTCCTCCCTCCCCCCTCCCTCCCCCTCCCCCCCTCCCTCCCCCTCCCTTCCTCCCTCCCTCCCCCTTCCCTCCCCCCCACTCCCCTCCCGGTTACAATGGAAACCCTACGAGGACGGGCCCAACGGGGAAAGAGGGGTACTGGGAAAAGGGGAGGTCCCCCTCCCTCCCCCCTTCCCCATCCCATCCCCCCTCCCTCCCCTCTCCCGCCCCCTTCCCCCCCTCCCCTTCCCCCCTCCCTCCCCTCCTCCCTCCACACCTCCCTCCTCCCTCCCTCCCCTTCCCTCCCTCCCATCCTCCCAATGCTTGTGTGAGATGGTTGCAACATTGTTTCGAAAAGCAACTGACAGAAGCACTAAGTAGCCGCGAATGTTTCAAAACCAGCACTTAACCGCGAATGTTTTTTAAAAAAGCACTTAACCGCGAATGTTTCAAAACAAGCAATTAAAAAGCACTTTTTTTTTTAAAGTATTTTTTTTTATTCCAAGAGAATGGGGGGGGTCTGAGAATGGGGACTGGGGAGGGGGACAACAGGGGTCGTTGCGGTGGGGGCTTGGTGGTGGGGGAAAGAGGGGTACTGGGAAAAGGGGAGGTCCCACTTCCCCCTCAACCTCTTCGTCCCCCCTCCTTCGCACCTCCATCCCCACTCTCTCCCCCCTCAATCCCAACCTCCATCACCACTCAGCCCCTAACTCACCCGTCCCTCCTTCCCTCCATCCGACCCTCCCCCACTCCCTCCCCCCCTCCCTCCACCCTTCCACCCCTCTCCCCCTCCCCCCTCCTTCCACCCTCCCTCCCCCCCTCCCGGTTACAATGGAAACCCTACGGGGACGGGCCCAACGGGGAAAGAGGGGTACTGGGAAAAGGGGAGGTCCCCCTCCCTCCCCCCTTCCCCCATCCCATCCCCCCTCCCTCCCCTCTCCCTCCCCCTTCCCCCCGTTCCCCCCTCCCCTTCCCCCCCTCCCTCCACACCTCTCTCCTCCCTCCCTCCCCTTCCCTCCCTCCCATCCTCCCAATGCTTGTTTGAGATGGGTGCTACATTGTTTCGAAAAGCACCACTAACAGATCGCAGTGAGAAGCACTATGTGACCGCGAATGTTTCAAAACGAGCACTTAAAAAGCACTTATCTTTTTTTTACGTCTTTTTTTTAATTGCAAGTCACTTAACATACACAGATCAGCATTGGGCCCCTATGCTCGTGGGCCACCGGGGCAAGTGTTTCGAAAAAAGCACTGAGAGTGTGTCTGGGGGAGAGAGAGAATGGGGGGGGGTCTGAGAATGGGGACTGGGGAGGGGGACAACAGGGGTCGTTGCGGAGGGGGCTTGGTGGTGGAGGAAAGAGGGTTACTGGGAAAAGGGGAGGTCTCCCTTCACCCCTCAACCCCTTCCTCCCGCTCCTTCCCATCTCCATCCCCACTCCCTCCCCCCCTCCTCCCCCTCCCTCCCCCATCCCTCTCCACCTCCCTCAACCCTCCCCCCTAACTCCCCCCCTCCCTCCTTCCCTCCATCCCTCCCTCCCCCAATCCCACCCCCCTCCCTCCACCCTTCCATCCCTCTCCCCCTCCCCCCTCCCCCCTCCTTCCACCCTTCCTCCTCCCCTCCCGGTTACAATGGAAATCCTACGGGGACGGGCCCAACGGGGAAAGAGGGGTACTGGGAAAAGGGGAGGTCCCCCTCCCTCCCCCCTCCCTCCCCCCTCCCTCCCCCCTCCCTCCCCCTTCCCCCCTCCACTCCACCCTCCCCTCCCCCCCTCCCTCCCCCTCCCCTCCTCCCCCTTCCCCTCCCCCTCCCCCTCCCCTCCTCCCTCCACACCTCCCTCCTCCCTCCCTCCCCCTTCCCTCCCTCCCCTCCTCCCGGTTACAATGGAAACCTTACGAGGACGGGCCCAACGGGGAAAGAGGGGTACTGGGAAAAGGGGAGGTCCCCTTCCTCCCCCTTCCCCCCTCCCCTCCCCCCTCCCTCCCCCCCTACCCCCCTCCCTCCCCTCTCCCTCCCCCCTTCCCCCCTCCCCCCCTCCCCCTCCCCCTCCCCTCCTCCCTCCACACCTCCCTCCTCCCTCCACACCTCCCTTCCCTCCCTCCCCTCCTCCCGGTTACAATGGAAACCTTACGAGGACGGGCCCAACGGGGAAAGAGGGGTACTGGGAAAAGTGGAGGTACCCCTCCCTCCCCCCTTCCCCCCTCCCCCCCTACCACTCTCCCTCCCCTCCCCCCCTTCCCCCCTCCCCCACTCCCCTCCCCTCTCCCTCCCCCTCCCCCCCTAACCCCCTCCCTCCCCTCTCCCTCCCCTTCCCAACCCCTCCCCCCCCTCCCCCTCCCCTCCTCCCTCCACACCTCCCTCCCCCTTCCCTCCCTCCCCTCCTCCCGGTTACAATGGAAGAGGGGTACTGGGAAAAGGGGAGGTCCCCCTCCCTCCCCCCTTCCCCCCTCCCCTCCCCCTCCCCCCTACCCCTCTCCCTCCCCCCTCCCCTCCCTTCCCCCCTCCCCTCCCCCCATCCCCCTCCCCTCCTCCATCCACACCTCCCTCCTCCCTCCCTCCCCCTTCCCTCCCTCCCCTCCTCCCGGTTACAATGGAAACCCTATGAGGACGGGCCCAACGGGGAAAGGGGTGTGCTGGGGAAAGGGGGGGGGAGAGTAAGAGTGTATCTGGGGGAGAGAGAATGGAGGGGGTCTGAGAATGGGGACTGGGGAGGGGGACAACAGGGGGCTGGGTGGTTTGGGAAAGAAGAGTACTGGGAAAAGGGGAGGTCCCCCTCCCTCCCCACTCTCCTCCCTCCCTCATCCCTCCCTCCCTCCCGTCCCAGCAGCGCTGACCGCCGGGAGGTGTAGTCGCCGTCGCCTCTCCCGCTGTTTGATTTCATTTATAACAAAGACATTTATTTTAAATGAGGAATGTGATTTTCATTAAGTTTGATTTTATTTATTTAAAAAAAGCTGATGCTCTATAGATAAGTTTATTTCCTTTTCAAAAAAGAACGCTGTTTATTTTAAAGTAAAATAGACCCTCCCACCCACCCCCCCCCCCACTCCCCTCCCGTTTACAATGGAAACCCTACGAGGACGGGCCCAACGGGGAAAGCGGGGTACTGGGAAAAGGGGAGGTCCCCCTCCCTCCCCCTTTCCCCCCTCCCTACCCCCTCCATCCTCTCTCCCTCCCCCCTCCCCTCCCCTCCTCCCTCCCCCTCCCTCCCCCTCTCCCTCCCCTCCCCTCCCCTCCTCCCTCCCTCATCCCTCCCTCCCTCCCGTCCCAGCAGCGCTGACCGCCGGGAGGTGTAGTCGCCGTCGCCTCTCCCGCTGTTTGATTTCATTTATAACAAAGACATTTATTTTAAATGAGGAATGTGATTTTCATTAAGTTTGATTTTATTTATTTAAAAAAAGCTGATGCTCTATAGATAAGTTTATTTCCTTTTCAAAAAAGAACGCTGTTTATTTTAAAGTAAAATAGACCCTCCCTCCCACCCTCCCTCCCCCCCCCACTCCCCTCCCGTTTACAATGGAAACCCTACGAGGACGGGCCCAACGGGGAAAGCGGGGTACTGGGAAAAGGGGAGGTCCCCCTCCCTCCCCCTTTCCCCCCTCCCTACCCCCTCCATCCTCTCTCCCTCCCCCCTCCCCTCCCCTCCTCCCTCCCCCTCCCTCCCCCTCCCCCTCCCCTCCCCTCCCCTTCTCCCTCCCCCCTCCCTACCCCTCCCCCCTCCCTCCCCCTCCCTTCCTCCCTCCCTCCCCCTTCCCTCCCCCCCACTCCCCTCCCGGTTACAATGGAAACCCTACGAGGACGGGCCCAACGGGGAAAGAGGGGTACTGGGAAAAGGGGAGGTCCCCCTCCCTCCCCCCTTCCCCATCCCATCCCCCCCTCCCTCCCCTCTCCCGCCCCCTTCCCCCCCTCCCCTTCCCCCCTCCCTCCCCTCCTCCCTCCACACCTCCCTCCTCCCTCCCTCCCCTTCCCTCCCTCCCATCCTCCCAATGCTTGTGTGAGATGGTTGCAACATTGTTTCGAAAAGCAACTGACAGAAGCACTAAGTAGCCGCGAATGTTTCAAAACCAGCACTTAACCGCGAATGTTTTTTAAAAAAGCACTTAACCGCGAATGTTTCAAAACAAGCAATTAAAGAGCACTTTTTTTTTTTTAAGTATTTTTTTTTATTCCAAGAGAATGGGGGGGGTCTGAGAATGGGGACTGGGGAGGGGGACAACAGGGGTCGTTGCGGTGGGGGCTTGGTGGTGGGGGAAAGAGGGGTACTGGGAAAAGGGGAGGTCCCACTTCCCCATCAACCTCATCGTCCCCCCTCCTTCGCACCTCCATCCCCACTCTCTCCCCCCTCAATCCCAACGTCCATCACCACTCAGCCCCTAACTCACCCGTCCCTCCTTCCCTCCATCCGACCCTCCCCCACTCCCTCCCCCCCTCCCTCCACCCTTCCACCCATCTCCCCCTCCCCCCCTCCTTCCACCCTCCCTCCCCCCCTCCCGGTTACAATGGAAACCCTACGGGGACGGGCCCAACGGGGAAAGAGGGGTACTGGGAAAAGGGGAGGTCCCCCTCCCTCCCCCCTTCCCCCATCCCATCCCCCCTCCCTCCCCTCTCCCTCCCCCTTCCCCCGTTCCCCCCTCCCCTTCCCCCCCTCCCTCCACACCTCTCTCCTCCCTCCCTCCCCTTCCCTCCCTCCCATCGTCCCAATGCTTGTTTGAGATGGGTGCTACATTGTTTCGAAAAGCACCACTAACAGATCGCAGTGAGAAGCACTATGTGACCGCGAATGTTTCAAAACGAGCACTTAAAAAGCACTTATCTTTTTTTTACGTCTTTTTTTTTATTGCAAGTCACTTAACATACACAGATCAGCATTGGGCCCCTATGCTCGTGGGCCACCGGGGCAAGTGTTTCGAAAAAAGCACTGAGAGTGTGTCTGGGGGAGAGAGAGAATGGGGGGGGTCTGAGAATGGGGACTGGGGAGGGGGACAACAGGGGTCGTTGCGGAGGGGGCTTGGTGGTGGAGGAAAGAGGGTTACTGGGAAAAGGGGAGGTCCCCCTTCACCCCTCAACCCCTTCCTCCCGCTCCTTCCCATCTCCATCCCCACTCCCTCCCCCCCTCCTCCCCTCCCTCCCCCATCCCTCTCCACCTCCCTCAACCCTCCCCCCTAACTCCCCCCCTCCCTCCTTCCCTCCATCCCTCCCTCCCCCACTCCCACCCCCCTCCCTCCACCCTTCCATCACTCTCCCCCTCCCCCCTCCCCCTCCTTCCACCCTTCCTCCTCCCCTCCCGGTTACAATGGAAATCCTACGGGGACGGGCCCAACGGGGAAAGAGGGGTACTGGGAAAAGGGGAGGTCCCCCTCCCTCCCCCTCCCTCCCCCCTCCCTCCCCCCCTTCCCCCTCCACTCCACCCTCCCCTCCCCCCCTCCCTCCCCCTCCCCTCCTCCCTCCACACCTCCCTCCTCCCTCCCTCCCTCTTCCCTCCCTCCCATCCTCCCGGTTACAATGGAAACCCTACGAGGACGGGCCCAACGGGCCCACTTGGTCTAGTCTATCTATATAAAACTCTGATCTTGTAGCTTTATATATATATTCCACTGATGTCGGATGAATACGGCAATTCCGGCAAAACGGTGAACCGTAGCATGCGGTTCGCTGCTGGAAAATGATATTTTTATTTAATTCGGACGCATATTTTTTAAGTTACAGAGGTTTAAAAGCGCTGCCCCCCCCCCCTGATTTATCGAAGTTTTGACAGAAGGGGGGCGCTGCGGTGCGGATTTATTCTTCATTGTGATGTCACAATGCCCCTGTGAGATGAACTCGAGCAGACCCCCCTTCCCCCCCCGTGGTATTCAGCGTGTGACGTCACAATGCCCCTGTGCCCCTCCCTCCCCCTTCCCCCTCCCCCTCCCCTACCTCCCCCCTCCCTCCCCCTCCCCCCCTTCCCCTCTCCCTCCCCCTCCCCCTTCCCCCTCCCCCCTTTCCCCCTCCCCCCCTTTCCGCCCTCCCCTTCCCCCCTCCCTCCCCTCCTCCCTCCCTCCCCTTCCCTCCCTCCCCTCCGACCGGTTACAATGGAATCCCTACGAGGACGGGCCCAACGGGGAAAGAGGGGTACTGGGAAAAGGGGAGAGCCCCCTCCCTCCCCCCTCCCTCCCTCCCCCCTTCCCCCTCCATCCCCCCTCCCTCCCCCTCCCTCCTCCTCCCCCCCTACCCCCCCTCCCCTCTCCCCCTCCCTCCCCCCTCCCTCCCCCCTCCCTCCCCCTCCCCCTACCCCCTCACTCCCCCCTTCCCCTCCCCCTCCCCCCTTCCCCCTCCCCCCTTTCCCCCCTCCCCCCCTTTCCGCCCTCCCCTTCCCCCCTCCCTCCCCTCCTCCCTCCCTCCCCCTTCCTCCCTCCCCTCCTCCCGGTTACAATGGAATCCCTACGAGGACGGGCCCAACGGGGAAAGAGGGGTACTGGGAAAAGGGGAGAGCCCCCTCCCTCCCCCCTCCCTCCCTCCCCCCTTCCCCCTCCCATCCCCCCTCCCTCCCCCTCCCTCCTCCTCCCCCCCTACCCCCCCTCCCCTCTCCCCCTCCCTCCCCCCTTCCTCCCCCCTCCCTCCCCCTCCCCCCTACCCCCTCACTCCCCCCTTCCCCTCTCCCTCCCCCTTCCCCCCCTCCCCCTCCCCTACCTCCCCCCTCCCTCCCCCTCCACCCCTTCCCCTCTCCCTCCCCCCTCCCCCCTTCCCCCTCCCCCCTTTCCCCCCTCCCCCCATTTCCGCCCTCCCCTTCCCCCCTCACTCCCCTCCTCCCTCCTCCCTCCCTCCCCCTTCCCTCCCTCCCCTCCTCCCGGTTACAATGGAATCCCTACGAGGACGGGCCCAACGGGGAAAGAGGGGTACTGGGAAAAGGGGAGAGCCCCCTCCCTCCCCCTTCCCCCTCCATCCCCCCTCCCTCCCCCTCCCTCCTCCTCCCCCCTACCCCCCTCCCCTCTCCCCCTCCCTCCCCCCTCCCTCCCCCTCCCTCCCCCTCCCTCCCCCTCCCCCCTACCCCCTCACTCCCCCCTTCCCCTCTCCCTCCCCCCCTCCCACCTTCCCCCTCCCCCCTTTCCCCCTCCCCCCTTTCCGCCCTCCCCTTCCCCCTCCCTCCCCTCCTCCCTCCCTCCCCCTTCCCTCCCTCCCCTCCTCCCGGTTACAATGGAATCCCTACGAGGACGGGCCCAACGGGGAAAGAGGGGTACTGGGAAAAGGGGAGAGCCCCCTCCCTCCCCCCTTCCCCCTCCCTTCCCCCCAACCTCCCCCTCCCTCCTCCTCCCCCCTACCCCCCCCTCCCCTCTCCCCCTCCCTCCCCCCTCCCTCCCCCCTCCCTCCCCCTCCCCACTACCCCCTCACTCCCCCCTCCCCCCCTCCCCCTCCCCCCTCCCTCCCCCTCCCCTCCCCCCTCCCTCCCCCCTCCCTCCCCCTCCCCCCTACCCCCTCACTCCCCCCATCCCCCCTTCCCCCCTCCCCTCCCCCCCTCCCTCCCCCTCCCTCCTCCCTCCACACCTCCCTCCTCCCTCCCTCCCCTTCCCTCCCTCCCCTCCTCCCGGTTACAATGGAAACCCTACGAGGACGGGCCCAACGGGGAAAGAGGGGTACTGGGAAAAGGGGAGGTCCCCCTCCCCCCTCCCCCTTCCCCCCTCCCTCCCACCTCCCTCAACAAAGAATGCTGTTTATTTTAAAGTAAAATAGACCCCTCTCCTCTCTCCCCCCCTCTCCTCTCCTCTCTCCCCCCTCTCCTCTCCTCTCTCCCCTCTCTTCTCCCCCTCTCCTCTCCCCCCTCTCCTCTCCCCCCTCTCCTCTCCCCCCTCTCCTCTCCCCCCTCTCTTCTCCCCCCTCTCCCCTCTCCTCTCCCCCCTCTCCTCTCCCCCTCCCCCTCTTTCCTCTCCCCTCTCCTCTCCCCCCTCTCCCCTCCCCCCCTCTCCTCTCCCCCCTCCTCCTCTCCCCTCCTCCTCTCCCCCCTCCTCCTCTCCCCCTCCTCCTCTCCCCCCTCCTCCTCTCCCCCCTCCTCCTCTCCCCCCCTCCTCCTCTCCCCCCCTCCTCCTCTCCCCCCCCTCCTCCTCTCCCCCTCCCTCCTCCCCCCCTCCCTCCTCCCCCCCTCCCTCCTCCCTCCCCTCCTCCTCTCCCCCCCTCCTCCTCTCCCCTCCCTCCTCCCCTCCCTCCTCCCCCCCTCCCCCCCTTCCCCCTCCCCCCCTTCCCCCCCTTCCCCCCTACCCCCCCTCTCCCCCCTCCCCTCCCCCCCCTCCTCTCCCCCCCTCCTCTCCCCGAAGCGGAAGTGTAGTCGCCGTCGCCTCTCCCGCTGTTTGATTTCATTTATAACAAAGACATTTATTTAAAATTAGGAATGTGATTTTCATTAAGTTTGATTTTATTTATTTTAAAAAAGCTGCTGCTCTATAGATAAGTTTATTTCCTTTTCAACAAAGAACGCTGTTTATTTTAAAGTAAAAACGCGGTTTTTTTCATTGGGTTTCAGCCTCCCTGTTAGCGCCCGATTGGTTGGGTCTTTACGTGGGGTACAGTGATTGGCTCCACCATCCCTGTTAGCACCCGATTGGCTGGGTCTCTACGTGGGGTGCAGTGATTGGCTCCACCCTCCCTGTTAGCGCCCGATTGGCTGGGTCTCTACGTGGGGTGCAGTGATTGGCTCCACCCTCCCTGTTAGCGCCCGATTGGCTGGGTCACTACGTGGGGTGCAGTGATTGGCTCCAACCTCACACTCGATGTGGGTGGAGCAGTTGATTTGAACTGACACCAACTGCCGTAACCAACAGTCCACCGTGCTGCTGCTGGTTGAGGACAGGCTCCAGCATCGCTCAGGAGGGCAGTTTAATTGAAATACAGAAAGAATATTTATAGATAAGTTTCTTATCATTTCCAACAGAAAAATTACATTTATTTTAAACGGTACGAGATTTCCATTGCATTTAATTTTATTTTTAAAAAAAGATAAAAGACAGAGATTTCATAGATAAGTTTACTTTCTTTTTTAACAAAAGAACATTTATTTCACATAAGTTTAATTTCATTTATAACAAAGACATAAGCTGCTGCTCTATAGATAACTTTAATTTCTTTTTCAACAAAGAATGCTGTTTATTTTAAAGTAAAATAGACCCCTCTCCTCTCTCCCCCCTCTCCTCTCCTCTCTCCCCCCCTCTCCTCTCCTCTCTCCCTCTCCTCTCCCCCTCTCCCCCTCTCCCCTCTCCCCTCTCCCCTCTCCTCTCCCCCTCTCCCCTCTCCCCTCTCCCCTCTCCTCTCCCCCCTCTCCTCTCCCCCCTCTCCCCTCTCCTCTCCCCCTCTCCTCTCCCCCTCCCCTCTCCTCTCTCCCCTCTCCTCTCCCCTCTCCCCTCTCCTCTCCCCCTCTCCCCCCCTCTCCCCTCTCCCCTCTCCTCTCCCCCCTCTCCTCTCCCCCCTCTCCCTCTCCTCTCCCCCCTCCCCTCTCCCCCTCCCCTCTCCTCTCCCCCCTCTCCTCTCCCCCTCCCCTCTCTCCTCTCCCCCCTCTCCTCTCCCCCCTCTCCTCTCCCCCCTCTCCTCTTCCCCCTCTCCTCTCCCCCTCTCCTCTCCCCCTCTCCTCACCCCCTCTCCTCTCCCCCCTCTCCTCTCCCCCCTCTCCTCTCCCCCCTCTCCTCTCCCCCCTCTCCTCTCCCCCCTCTCCTCTCCCCCCTCTCCTCTCCCCCCTCTCCCCTCTCCTCTCCCCCTCTCCTCTCCCCTCTCCTCTCCCCCCTCTCCTCCCCCCCTCCTCCTCTCCCCCCTCCTCCCCCCCCTCCTCTCCCCCCCTCCTCTCCCCCCCTCCTCCCCCCCCTCCTCCTCTCCCCCCCTCCTCCCCCCCTCCCCTCCTCTCCCCTCCTCTCCCCCCCTCCTCTCCCCGAAGCGGAAGTGCCGTCGCCTCTCCCGCTGTTTGATTTCATTTATAACAAAGACATTTATTTAAAATGAGGAATATGATTTTCATTAACTTTGATTTTATTTATTTTAAAAAAGCTGCTGCTCTATAGATAAGTTTATTTCCTTTTCAACAAAGAACGCTGTTTATTTTAAAGTAAAAACGCGGTTTTTTTCATTGGGTTTCACCCTCCCTGTTAGCGCCCGATTGGTTGGGTCTTTACGTGGGGTACAGTGATTGGCTCCACCATCCCTGTTAGCACCCGATTGGCTGGGTCTCTACGTGGGGTGCAGTGATTGGCTCCACCCTCCCTCTTAGCGCCCGATTGGCTGGGTCTCTACGTGGGGTGCAGTGATTGGCTCCAACCTCACACTCGATGTGGGTGGAGCAGTTGATTTGAACTGACACCAACTGCCGTAACCAACAGTCCACCGTGCTGCTGCTGGTTGAGGACAGGCTCCAGCATCGCTCAGGAGGGCAGTTTAATCCAAATACAGAAAGAATATTAATAGATAAGTTTCTTATCATTTCCAACAGAAAAATTACATTTATTTTAAACGGTACGAGATTTCCATTGCATTTAATTTTATTTTAAAAAAAAGATAAGTTTACTTTCTTTTTTAACAAAAGAACATTTATTTCACATAAGTTTAATTTCATTTATAACAAAGACATAAGCTGCTGCTCTATAGATAAGTTTAATTTCCTTTTCAACAAAGAGCGCTGTTTATTTTAAAGTAAAATAGACCCCTCTCCTCTCCACCCCCTCTCCTCTCCTCCCCTCCCCTCCCCTCCCCTCCCCTCTCCTCTCCTCTCCCCCCTCTCCTCTCCCCCCCCTCTCCTCCCCCCCTCTCCACCCCCCCTCTCCTCCCCCCCTCTCCTCTCCCCCCTCTCCTCTCCCCCCTCTCCTCTCCCCCTCTCCTCTCCCCCTCTCCTCTCCCCCCTCTCCTCTCCCCCCTCTCCTCTCCCCCCTCTCCTTTCCACTCCTCTCCCACTCTCCTTTCCTCTCCTCTCCCCCCCTCTCCTCTCCCCCCCTCTCCTCTCCCCCCTCTCCTCTCCCCCCTCTCCTCTCCCCCCCTCTCCTCTCCTCCCCTCCCCTCTCCTCCCCTCCCCTCTCCTCCCCTCCCCTCTCCTCCCCTCCCCTCCCCTCTCCCCCTCTCCTCTCCCCCCTCATCTCTCCCCCCCCTCTCCTCTCCCCCCTCTCCTCTCCCCACTCTCCTCTCCCCCTCTCCTCTCCCACTCTTCTCTCCCTCTCCTCTCCCCCTCCCTCTCCCCCTCTCCTAACAACCCAACAAAGAACGCTCTTTATTTTAAAGTAAAATAGACCCCTCTCCTCTCTCCCCCCCCTCTCCTCTCTCCCCCCCTCTCCTCTCTCCCCCCTCTCCTCTCTCCCCCCCCTCTCCTCTCTCCCCCCCTCTCCTCTCTCCCCCCCTCTCCTCTCCCCCCCCTCTCCTCTCCTCCCCCCTCTCCTCTCTCCCCCCCCTCTCCTCTCTCCCCCCCCCCACTCTCCTCTCTCCCCCCCCTCTCCTCTCTCCCCCCCTCTCCTCTCCCCCCTCCCTCCCTCCCCACTCTCCTCCCTCCCGTCCCCGCAGCACTGACCGCCGGGAATGTGATTTTCATTAAGTTTGATTTTATTTCTTTAAAAAAAGCTGCTGCTCTATAGATAAGTTTATTTCCTTTTCAACAAAGAACGCTGTTTATTTTAAAGTAAAAAAGCGATTTTTTTCATTGGTTTTCACCCTCCCTGTTAGCGCCCGATTGGTTGGGTCTCTACGTGGGGTGCAGTGATTGGCTCGATGTGGGTGGAGCAGTTGATTTGAACTGACACGAACTGCCGTTGCCGACAGTCCACCGCGCTGCTGCTGCTTGAGGACAGGCTCCAGCATCGCTCCATTTTGATCTGATACTTTTGTCTTCATTGATAACTGAAATTGCCTGTTCTCCATTTTGATTTAACTTAAATTCTCTTGAGGAGTTTATACATTTTTTTAACTCAATTTTCATCTAATACTTCCGTGTTCACTGTTGCGTTACATTGTTTTTATGTCTTTTTCAATAACAGATTGTCTTTTGGTCCTTTTAAAGAAAAGACGTGATTTTCATTGATATTTGTTTCATTCAAAAAGCAGTCTTCATTTTCATGTAATACTTCTGTGTTCATTAGTAACTCAAATTGTCCTTGGCAGTTTATAAATTAATAACACGGATTGTGTTTATGACTATAAATTTAAAAATTTTCATTTTCATCTATTCATAACTTTAATTGTCTTCCATTTTCCCTCCCTCCCCCTACCCACCTCCCTCCCCTCTCCCTCCCCCCTCCCCTCCCCTCCTCCCTCCCCTTCCCTCCTCCAACCCTCCCCCTTTCCTCCCCTCCCGGTTACAATGGAAACCCTACGAGGACGGGCCCAACGGGCCCACTTGGTCTAGTATACTACTAAAACTCAGATGTTGTGTATATATATATATATTCCACTGATGTCGGCTGAATACGGCAATTCCGGCAAAACGGTGAACCGTAGCGCCACGATTTTTGTACCGCCTTAATCAGCATGCGGTTCGCTGCTGGAAAATGATATTTTTATTTAATTCGGACGCATATTTTTTAAGTTACAGAGGTTTAAAAGTGCTGCCCCCCCTGATTTATCGAAGTTTTGACAGAAGGGGGGCGCTGCGGTGCGGATTTATTCTTCATTGTGATGTCACAATGCCCCTGTGAGATGAACTCGAGCAGACCCCCCTTCCCCCCCCCCGTGGTATTCAGCGTGTGACGTCACAATGCCCTTGTGCCCCTCCCTCCCCCTTCCCCCCTCCCCCTCCCCTACCTCCCCCTCCCCTACCTCCCCCTCCCTCCCCCTCCCCCCTTCCCCTCTCCCTCCCCCCTTCCCCCTCCCCCCTCCCCCCCCCCCCCCTTTCCGCCCTCCCCTTCCCCCCTCCCTTCCCCCCTCCCCCTCCCCTAACTCCCCCCTCCCCTACCTCCCCCCTCCCCCCTTCCCCTCTCCCTCCCCCCTCCCCCCTTCCCCCTCCCCCCTTTCCCCCCTCCCCCCCTTTCCGCCCTCCCCTTCCCCCCTCCCTCCCCTCCTCCCTCCTCCCTCCCCCTTCCCTCCCTCCCCTCCTCCCGGTTACGATGGAATCCCTACGAGGACGGGCCCAACGGGGAAAGAGTGGTACTGGGAAAATGGGAGAGCCCCCTCCCTCCCCCCTTCCCCCTCCCTTCCCCCTCCCATCCCCCCTCCCTCCCCCTCCCCCCCTACCCCCCCTCCCCTCTCCCCCTCCCTCCCTCCTCCCTCCCTCCTACCCCTACCCCTTCACTCCCCCCTCCCCCCTTCCCCCCTCCCCTCCCCCCCTCCCTCCTCCTCCCCTCCCCTCCCCTCCCCTCTCCCTCCCCTTCCCCCCACCTCTGCCCCCTTCCTCCCCCCCTCCCCTCCCCCCTCCTCTCCCCCCCCTCCTCTCCCCCCCTCCTCTCCCCCCCCTCCCCTCTCCCCCCTCTCCTCTCCCCCCTCTCCTCTCCCCCCCTCTCCTCTCCCCCCTCTCCTCTCCCCCCCTCTCCTCTCCCCCCCTCTCCTCTCCCCCCTCCTCCTCCCTTCCCCCCTCCCTTTCCCCTCCCTTCCCCCCCTTCCCCCCTCCCTTACACCCTCCCTCCCCCTCTCCTCCCCTCTCCCCCCTCCCTCCCTCCCCACTCTCCTCTCCTCCCTACCTCATCGCTCCCTCCCTTCCCCGCAGCGCTGACCGCCGGGAAGTGTAGTCGCCGTCGCCTCTCCCGCTTCTGCTCTATAGATAAGATTCCCCCTCCCTTCCCCCTCCCATCCCCCCTCCCTCCCCCTCCCCCCCCTACCCCCCTCCCCTCTTCCCCTCCCTCCCCCCTCCCTCCCTCCTACCCCTACCCCTTCACTCCCCCCTCCCCCCCCTTCCCCCCTCCCCTCCCCCCCTCCCTCCTCCTCCCCTCCCCTCCCCTCCCCTCTCCCTCCCCTTCCCCCCACCTCTGCCCCCTTCCTCCCCCCCTCCCCTCCCCCCTCCTCTCCCCCCCTCCTCTCCCCCCTCCTCTCCCCCCCTCTCCTCTCCCCCCCTCTCCTCTCCCCCCTCTCCTCTCCCCCCCTCTCCTCTCCCCCCTCTCCTCTCCCCCCTCTCCTCTCCCCCCTCTCCTCTCCCCCCTCCCCCTCCCTTCCCCCCTCCCTTTCCCCTCCCTTCCCCCCCCTTCCCCCCTCCCTTACACCCTCCCTCCCCCTCTCCTCCCCTCTCCCCCCTCCCTCCCTCCACACTCTCCTCTCCTCCCTACCTCATCCCTCCCTCCCTTCCCCGCTGCGCTGACCGCCGGGAAGTGTAGTCGCCGTCGCCTCTCCCGCTTCTGCTCTATAGATAAGATTCCCCCTCCCTTCCCCCTCCCATCCCCCCTCCCTCCCCCTCCCCCCCTACCCCCCCTCCCCTCTCCCCCTCCCTCCCCCCTCCCTCCCTCCTACCCCTACCCCTTCACTCCCCCCTCCCCCCCTTCCCCCCTCCCTTCCCCCCTCCCTCCTCCTCCCCTCCCCTCCCCTCCCCTCTCCCTCCCCTTCCCCCCACCTCTGCCCCCTTCCTCCCCCCCTCCCCTCCCCCCCTCCTCTCCCCCCCTCCTCTCCCCCCTCCTCTCCCCCCCCTCTCCTCTCCCCCCTCTCCTCTCCCCCCTCTCCTCTCCCCCCCTCTCCTCTCCCCCCTCTCCTCTCCCCCCCTCTCCTCTCCCCCCCTCTCCTCTCCCCCTCCCTTCCCCCCTCCCTTTCCCCTCCCTTCCCCCCCCTTCCCCCCTCCCTTACACCCTCCCTCCCCCTCTCCTCCCCTCTCCCCCCTCCCTCCCTCCCCACTCTCCTCTCCTCCCTACCTCATCCCTCCCTCCCTTCCCCGGAGCGCTGACCGCCGGGAAGTGTAGTCGCCTCTCCCGCTTCTGCTCTATAGATAAGATTAATTTCTTTTTCAACATCCCTCCCTCCCTCCCTTCCCCGCAGCGCTGACCGCCGGGAAGTGTAGTCGCCGTCGCCTCTCCCGCTTATGCTCTATAGATAAGATTCATTTCTTTTTCAACAAAGAATGCTGTTTATTTTAAAGTAAAATAGACACCTCTCCTCTCTCCCCCCCTCTCCTCTCCTCTCTCCCCCCCCTCTCCTCTCCTCTCCCCCTCTCCTCTCCCCCCTCTCCCCTCTCCTCTCCCCCCTCTCCTCTCCCCCTCCACTCTTTCCTCTCCCCTCTCCTCTCCCCTCCCCCCCTCTCCTCTCCCCCCTCTCCTCTCCCCCCTCCTCTCCCCCCTCCTCCCCCCCTCCTCCCCCCCCTCCTCCTCTCCCCCCCTCCTCCTCTCCCCCTCCCTCCTCTCCCCCTCCCTCCTCCCCCCCTCCCTCCTCCCCCCCCTCCCTCCTCCCCCCTTCCCCCCTTCCCCCCTCCCCCCCTCCCACCCCTCCCCCCCTCCCACCCCTCCCCCCCTCCCTCCCTCCTCTCCCCCCCCTCCTCTCCCCCCCTCCTCTCCCCCTCCTCCTCTCCCCGAAGCGGAAGTGTAGTCGCCGTCGCCTCTCCCGCTGTTTGATTTCATTTATAACAAAGACATTTATTTAAAATGAGGAATGTGATTTTCATTAAGTTTGATTTTATTTATTTTAAAAAAGCTGCTGCTCTATAGATAAGTTATTTCCTTTTCAACAAAGAACGCTGTTTATTTTAAAGTAAAAACGCGGTTTTTTTCATTGGGTTTCATCCTCCCTGTTAGCGCCCGATTGGCTGGGTCTTTACTTGGGGTACAGTGATTTGCTCCACCATCCCTGTTAGCGCCCGATTGGCTGGGTCTGTACGTGGGGTGCAGTGATTGGCTCCACCCTCCCTGTTAGCGCCCGATTGGCTGGGTCTCTACGTGGGGTGCAGTGATTGGCTCCAACCTCACACTCGATGTGGGTGGAGCAGTTGATTTGAACTGACACCAACTGCCGTAACCAACAGTCCACCGTTCTGCTGCTGGTTGAGGACAGGCTCCAGCATCGCTTAGGAGGGCAGTTTAATTGAAATACAGAAAGAATATTTATAGATAAGTTTCTTATCATTTCCAACAGAAAAATTACTTTTATTTTAAACGGTACGAGATTTCCATTGCATTTAATTTTATTTTAAAAAAAAGATAAAAGACAGAGATTTCATAGATAAGTTTACTTTCTTTTTTAACAAAAGAACATTTATTTCACATAAGTTTAATTTCATTTATAACAAAGACATAAGCTGCTGCTCTATAGATAAGTTTAATTTCCTTTTCAACAAAGAGCGCTGTTTATTTTAAAGTAAAATAGACCCCTCTCCTCCCCTCTCCTCCCCTCCTCCCCTCCCCTCCCCTCCCCTCTCCCCCCCCCCTCCCCTCCCCTCCCTCCCCTCCCTCCCCTCTCTCTCCTCTCCCCCCTCTCCTCTCCCCCCTCTCCTCTCCCCCCTCTCCTCTCCCCCCTCTCCTCTCCCCCCCTCTCCCCCCCTCTCCTCTCCCCCCCTCTCCTCTCCCCCCTCTCCTCTCCCCCCTCTCCTCTCCCCCCCTCTCCTCTCCCCCCTCTCCTCTCCCCCCCTCTCCTCTCCCCCCCTCTCCTCTCCCCCCTCTCCTCTCCCCCCTCTCCTCTCCCCCCTCTCCTCTCCCCCCTCTCCTCTCCCCCCCTCTCCTCTCCCCCCCTCTCCTCTCCCCCCCTCTCCTCTCCCCCCCTCTCCTCTCCCCCCTCTCCTCTCCCCCCTCTCCTCTCCCCCCCTCTCCTCTCCCCCCTCTCCTCCCCCCCCTCCCTCTCCTCTCCCCCTCCCTCTCCCCCTCTCCTAACTACCCAACAAAGAACGCTCTTTATTTTAAAGTAAAATAGACCCCTCTCCTCTCCCCCCCCTCTCCTCTCCTCTCCCCCCCTCTCCTCTCCTCCCCCCCCTCTCCTCTCTCCCCCCCTCTCCTCTCTCCCCCCCCTCTCCTCTCTCCCCTCTCCCTCCCTCCCCACTCTCCTCCCTCCCGTCCCCGCAGCACTGACCGCCGGGAATGTGATTTTCATTAAGTTTGATTTTATTTCTTTAAAAAAAGCTGCTGCTCTATAGATAAGTTTATTTCCTTTTCAACAAAGAACGCTGTTTATTTTAAAGTAAAAAAGCGATTTTTTTCATTGGGTTTCACCCTCCCTGTTAGCGCCCGATTGGTTGGGTCTCTACGTGGGGTGCAGTGATTGGCTCGATGTGGGTGGAGCAGTTGATTTGAACTGACACGAACTGCCGTTGCCGACAGTCCACCGCGCTGCTGCTGCTTCAGGACAGGCTCCAGCATCACTCCATTTTGATCTGATACTTTTGTCTTCATTGATAACTGAAATTGCCTGTTCTCCATTTTGATTTAACTTAAATTTTCTTGAGGAGTTTATACATTTTTTTTAACTCAATTTTCATCTAATACTTCCGTGTTCACTGTTGCGTTACATTGTTTTTATGTCTTTTCAATAACAGATTGTCTTTTGGTCCTTTTAAAGAAAAGACGTGATTTTCATTGATATTTGTTTCATTCAAAAAGCAGTCTTCATTTTCATGTAATACTTCTGTGTTCATTAGTAACTCAAATTGTCCTTGGCAGTTTATAAATTAATCACACGGATTGTGTTTATGACTATAAATTTAAAATTTTTCATTTTCATCTATTCATAACTTTAATTGTCTTCCATTTTCATCAAGTACTTCTGTGTTCTTTAATAACTGTGATTGTGCTTAGGTATCCTCTTTTTAACATCATGCCAAGAGGAGGGAGCAAACGACTTGCACGTCTGCAATATCCCCGAGAGAGAGCGCAAGACAGAAGGGATAAAGAGACGCAACAAGAAAGAGCTCAACGTCTCCAAAATCTCCGAGAAAGAGCACGAGAAAGAAGGGATAAAGAGACGCAACAAGCAAGAGCTCAACGTCTCCAAAATCTCCGAGAAAGAGCACGAGAAAGAAGGGATAAAGAGACGCAACAAGCAAGAGCTCAACGTCTCCAAAATCTCCGAGAAAGAGCACAAGACACAAGGGGTGAGGAGACAGAACAAGAGAGAACTGAACGTCAAGAGGATCTCCGAGAAAAAGAGCAAACCAGAAGGGATGAAGAGACGGCAGGTGAAAAAGTTAGAAGGCTGGCTGAACAGCGGTCCAGACATAGAGATACAACTAGAAGAAATGCACAACTCGCACGGAGAAATCTTTCTGCTGATGTTGGTGACATGACGAACATTTGCCCTCAGTGTCGGGCGTACCGTTTCTCTGGAGAAACCACAAACTTTTGCTGCATGAAGGGCAAGGTCAACATTGCTCCTCTCCGGCCACTACCTGCTGAACTCATGACATTGTACACTACTGACACACCGCAAGCAAACGAGTTCAGAAAGAATATTCGACAATACAACTGCCTCTTTCAAATGACATCATTTGGTGCCAAGGAAGTGCGGCCACCTGGATGGAGTCCCTCAGTCATCATTCAAGGGCAGATTCATCATTTCCTTGGTCCGTTGATGCCTGACCTAGACCAGCCAAGTAAATTCTTGCAGATCTATTTCATGGACCCCCAAGAT